>NC_133232.1:14531719-14784219 GCF_040436345.1 Pagrus major | reverse complement strand
AAGTCTGCCTGCCTGCCCTGTCCTCTTTAATAACTGACATCATTCATTCCTCAGTGACTTCTGGTGTTGTTCCATCATCACTACAGACTGCTGCAAAACTCCAACACTCAAGAAACCTGGCACAAATCCGAATGATTTGAACAACTTTCATCCCATCTAAAACTTGCCATTTCTCTCCAAAATACTAGAAAGAACTGTTGCAGCTCAGGTAAACACCCATCTGTCTCACTACAACCTCTATGAACAATTTCAGTCTGACTTTCGTCCCCTCCACAGCACTGAGACAGCCCTGGTGAAAATCACCAATGACCTCCTGATGGCATCTCACTCTGGTCTACTCTTCATTCTGGTTCTCCTCGATTGGAATCACTGAAATCTCTCTGGCTTGGTTCAGATCATATCTCTCTGGTCGCACACAGTTTGTTCAACTCAAGAACCTAAGATCTGGTTCCTCCCCAGTCTCCAGTGGTGTTCCCCAGGGCTTTGTCCTTGGCCCCCCCCCCCGTTCACTATTTATCTTCTGCCCCTTGGTCACATTCTCAGGAAATTTCATATTCAATTCCACTGTTACGCTGACGATACCCAGCTCTATATTTCCACTAAGCCTACTTCCAATCTGCCACCCACAGCTTTATCACACTTACTGGAAATTAAATCATGGTTCTCACTCAACGTCCTTAAACTCAACAGCGACAAAACTGAGGTCCTCCTCATTGGTACCAGATCCACCCTAGCATCACTCAATACTTTCTCCATGTCCATTGACAATTCCCCTGTTCCTACATCACCTCAGGTAAAAAGCCTGGGTGTCATCCTGGACGGCACCTTATCCTTCGAAGCCCACATCAATAATGTTGCTTGGTCTGCATACTTCCATCTACGCAACATCAATCGTCATCGTCCCTCACTTACACCAACCTGCATCGCTATTCTTGTAAACACCCTGATTACATCCCGTCTGGACTGTTGTAATTCTCTACTCTATGGACTTCCTCGGAAATCTCTTCATAAACTCCAACTGGTCCAGAACGCAGCCGCTCGTATCATAACCAGAACTCCCTCTATTGAACACATCACTCCTGCCCTGCAGCAACTTCATTGGCTCCCTATCAAATCCCACATTGATTTAAAGATTCTACTCCTCACTTTCAAGATCCTTCACAACCTGGCACCATCGTATCTCTCTGAACTTATTCACATCCACACACCTTCCCGCACTCTCCGATCCTCTTCTGCCATCCAGCTCCTTGCCCCATTCGCCAACCTAACTACCATGGGGTCAAGAGCTTCAAGCGGATCTGCTCCCTGCCTTTGGAACTCTCTCCCACCAGACATTCGCACTTCCGACACTGTCCCCACCTTTAAATCCCGCCTGAAAACGCACTTATTCTGAGTGGCATACTCTGTCTCACACTAGCTATGCGATCACATTTTTGTCTATTTTCTGTACGATTGCACTATGTCGTCACATTCATATTTATTTATTTATTGACACAATGGTGTCAGCTTTTCCATCTGGAGCAGAGACTAGATCCAGAAATTGATGATACACTTGTCCCTCTTTATCCATGTATCTGTGAGAAAAGCATTTAGTATCCACAGTTCTTCAACAAGGAACAAGATTTATGTGATTCTGACAAAGAAAATAAATGTATACCTGACATGCATATCAAGCTGCCTGGACACAGACACATCTGTGCTCTCATCGATTTCCAGGCCAATTGCCTGTGACGATCTGATGGCCATCTGAATTGGCCCCTCAATTACATGAGATAAGATCTCAAGCATCTCGTCAATTATGCGATGAGATCTATAGTTATTTCTCTGGTCAATCTAGACATTGGGAAGAGCAAAAAAGTTACTTCATAACTTATTAAAAATGTATAGCCATGTATGTAAAGACTGAATTTACGTTTAGATAATGGATAGGTGACATTTATCCGAAGATTTAGGTGTGTTACCTTTTAATTTCTTAAAATAGTTACACCCCAAAAGCTCTGCCAGGCTCAAAAGCGTTGGATAATTGGTATGGTGGGTCAGTTATTTTTTTACAAGCCAGTAGAGGCACTTGAAGCCACCAATGATGGCCTCCTGTTCCATCACAACAGTGGGCTCAAAAGAGTCCATTACAGAGACACCTGTAAATGCCCAAATTATTAAAAAAAATATTTGGATGTATACTAAATTATGTTATTATTATATATTATCTGCTGTTGGACTTGGAAATTACCAGATGAAAGAGATGCCTGGCATCTGATGCTCTCCTGGTGGTGCTCTGTGGTGATGTGCCGCTTCAAATAGTCCTTTCTATAGGTAATGACTCTGACCTCAACAAAAACCCTCTTTGTGGCACCTTTCTTAGGTGCAGGCTTGTGCTGCCTGCACAATCTACAGAACATCCCCTTAAAAGTACATTGATAATTAATCAAGTTAGCTAAATAGCCAGACATTCCACAGTCACACTCAGTCTCACTTTTTTTTTTTTTTTTTTATCATATTACATAAATGATAATGATATAAAAAGAAGAATCAATACAAATTATTATTTCGGATTATTTGTTAATGATGGCATAGATTATGCAGACGTTAAGTTTACCATGCTGTGTGTGGTACATCCATGACATCTGTTTTTCCACCTCACCTGTTGCTTCAGCTGGCTCTCTCACAGCAGCATGTTGGCTGCTGCCCTCCTCCTCTCCTACATCTCTTTCTTCAATGCCTACATTAGATCTATCTCTTTCTCTTCCTGACCCTGTCTTTCTGCTTGAGCAGCACTGGTTGAAGCCTGAACATTTTTGAAACAAATTAATAACATAACTAATCACACTGGTCGGACTGTTCAGCTCTGTTTCAGACTGGTACCTCCGGTTCAGGCTGGCCCACATCCTCAACACGTGCCTTTTTCAGTCACCGAAAATACTTTTCAATACTAAGCGGCAAACATTCAGTGTAAGAGTAAAAAAATAACATAACATTATCTATAAGATAAAGGTTTGCGTGTATTGAAACGTGTGCAAACTCCTTGCACACGCAAAAAATTGTACAAACTGATTTACTAACAGTGCGCAAAAAGGGTTGCGTCTGTCACAGGTGCAAAATAGCAGGTCTGCATCCAGTTAGTACGTTTGCAGCAATGAATATGCAATATGGGGCGTTTACACGCAATTGTGCGTGTTCTGGGTGGAGAAAATGTAAATATATTAATTTAGCACACGCAAAGTGATTTATCAAACCTGAAAGCAATTTTGCTAATAGAAACTGCTTCTATATTTAACACGTCTCAAAGGGAGGTGCAAACGGTTTGTATGCGTAATTGCGCACACATGGCTGCAGTTATTGTTGCAAGAAGGAGACGCCGAAACAATGGAAGCCTGTTTTATTTGCAGGCCTTTTATTATACGCCAATTCTTTTGTTCTTCTTCTGATGTCTTGGTATCTCCTTTTCACTTCATCCACTGTTTGCCTGTTTTTTCCAACAGCATTAACTTTTTCACCCATTTTCTCCCACACGGCGTTCCTTTGCGCGACCGTCAGATTCCTTTGCTGCAGCTCATTGAAATGTTTATTCGCTTCCTCTGCCAACACTTCTAATTCCAAAGGGTCGAATTTCACTTTGCGCTTTCGCTCTCTCAAACTCGCCATGCTGAAAACCATGAAACACGCTAAACCCTCATTTAAATAGGCGTGTCTCCAACACGTTTGCACCTGTTGTCATTTACGCAATCACTCTTAGTAAATCACCCGCAAACTGCGGTTCAACCCCACACGTAAATTTCTAGATTGCGCACGCAGATTAGTACAAGCAATTTGGGGTCTTAGTAGATCCGGCCCACAGTGTGTTGACCCTGACAACCCAACTACATTTTAACGTGAACTTGCAACTAGTTAACTATCTAAAGAAGGCCTAGCAATCGCTTGTTTGCTTAAGGGTTGGGTCAGGTCTCCAACATTAACACACTGACAGCATTGTATTCAGAACATAGAATATTTTTTATACCACTTTTTATTGTGTGATTGTGTACAGGTGTTCATGAGATACCAACCTTTCCTGAACTCTTGAATTTCACCAGCCGTCTTCTCTGCACCAAATATCAAGCTTCCATGCTTTCACTTCCAGAGATGATCAGCTGATCAAATACACTGCGTTTTAAAATAGCGTTTAACCCCCCCCCCCCACAAAAAAAAAACAAACAAAAACAAACGTAATATGTGGCGGTCGGTGTGTGGGAAACTGCTCATTCTAATCTGCTTTCTGCCAAAAGCCTTTAACAGAAACAGCTCTAGTTGGAGTAACTAATGACATAATGATGTCCTCTGATGTCCATTAAGGACTTGATGGCAAACAACTATCTCCATCTGAACTTGGATTAGACTGAGGTCCTCATCATAGCTTCAGACGGCATAGCTTCTAATATGCTGTGTTCAGACCAAACATGATGCTAATTATTCAAGCGACTAGATTACATACAAAGTCAATGATAAGACACAATTAGACGCAAATTCGTGTCCCAAGCGAGCATTCACGTGAGATGAAAATATTGAACTCAAGCGAAATGTTTGCATGAGCCTGAGCTCTGGGTGTTTGCGGACACCCAGAGCTGTACAATATCACATCTACTCGTACCAAGACAGGATAAATTAGGAGCTGCTGTGGGTCAGACTACCTGGTAAGTTTGGAAGCACAGTATAGCTCTTATGGATCTGAACTCCATTCAGGGAACAAGCATTTTAAAAGTTGTTTGCTTGTCGTCTGGCAGACAGACCTGATGAAGCATGAATCAGGCTTTTTACAAGATGGCATTGTGATATTGTTATTTCCACGTCCTTCTGATCCATTTATTGCAGTCAGATCACAGAGAAAATGTCTTTGTTCTGGGTTCATACTGATGTGGTTCACAGTTGTTTTTATTCGCGTTAGGTCTAAACGCAGCATAAGATGGCTCAGTGTATTGGTTACTGGTGGTGCCCCAGTCTGGTCTGAAAACAAGAGGTGACTGTGCTTCTGAAGTGGTGGCTCCAACACTATAACATGCTCTTCCTATAGACCTATGCTATGCAGTCTTCGGTGATGCCTTTAGAAAGCAACTGAAGACTTATTTATTCAAATTGCTGCTATCTTGTGTTGTAATCTGTATACTTTTGTTTTTTTTGTTCCTCCTCTTGCTGTTTTTATGGTTTTGATGTTTTACTTTATCTTACTTGTGAAGCACCTTCTGACAGTGCTCTGTGAAAGGTTCTATATTAAATAAATTTAACTTAGTTACTAATATCCACTAATAGGGTGTGTTGGCTCATAAAAAGACTTCCGTAAAGGCTGCTCTCACGTGTCCTCGCTCCTCAAAGATTGCTCCTTGGTCCTCAGAGCACAAATAACTAAATCCCACCAAATCCGTGTTCGGTCCGTCTCCGCTCCGCCACGGCAGCGGAGCTAGTCTATGTGTTTACTGCATCCAGTGGAATTCCCGGATAAAAGCTTAAGGATGATGTACAACTTCAGATTAAAACGAGGATCAAGGAGCGAGTGAATTCAAGTAAGTTGACCTTGTGATAAGAATTTACTTCTGTTTCCAAGAAATAACTGTCAAGTGCAGCATTGTGACATTAGACTTCATATAGTCCAATTATCAATTTTAAAGCTTTTACTTTAGCTTTAAAAAATACCAAGTTTTGGCATCAGCCCTGGAATATGAATATCAGCCTTCAAAACTCTATATCGGTCAAACAGCAGCAGGCTCTTCCTCAAATAGAAAAGCACAGAGCATTGAAATGGAACATATTAGTAATGACAAACTGAGCCAACAGCCAGAGCACCATACACACTTGAAACCCTCACGTGTTGCGTGAAAGTGGTGTTTTGATTAACTATAACTGAGAATGAATGGTTACAATCATCTCAGTGTGGGAAAGTGCCTCACCAATCCAGGCGAAAAGTTTTTGTCATTATTGGTGGGAAAGTAGGCCGACTCTGACAGGAAATGGAAACTGCAGAAGCATAGCGGTGCAGCCATGGCCATCAGATTGCAGAAGGAAGTGCAGCTGCACTTATCGCACATGGCTGCATTTCAAACGCTTGGGAAAAGTTACTCAACTGAGTTAACAAACCTGGACAGTAAGGCTGTTGTGGGCAAGCGTTTCATGTTCGATTGGATTTCATGATCTTCAACATGTTAAATTCATCACAGTTAAAATGAAAGAAAGAATGAGAGAGACGTCAGTTTTTCCATTCTCTCATTACATTGACCTCAGCCTTGCTGAACTAGGCACCCATACTGTAATATAGAACAAGAGTGGAGTGGAGCTGCTGGGGCTCAGGAGGGGAGGGGGAGGATACCACTGTTTGTCTTTGAATTCAGAGTCTGTGTTAATTTTCAAACCTGAATACACCAAAATATAGTTGAAAAATTATAATTACACATATCCTCAACTGCCTTTTTTACTACTCAAGACTAAAATGAAATAAAAACTCATCCCCCAAACAACAACTATGACAAAAAATATTACAGTTGTCATTAATAAAAAGCTAAAGAAAAGAAGAATGGAAAAATTGATCAAATAACTAAATGCATTACAATGATAATTGGGGTCTTTTGATGTGGGGTTGTATGAGGTACTTATCAGTAGTCAGTGTGTTCCTGCAGTAGATGACCTTTCGCTCTGTGCCGGAGGCTTCACAGCACTAATCTTTGATGTTGTATGTACAGTAAGTGCTGGTTGGAACTCAGCTTAAGGTATTGGTCTTGATGAATAGATTTCCTGGCAACTATGGACTCCTCAGTCAAGTAAGCTACGGTGGCGGAGACTGGTGGCCCTATGACTGTTCCTTCCTTTAGCTTGCTTGTAAAATTCCCTTTGTACATATTGAGTTGTGTCATGGCAGAACTATAGCAGTTGGATAGAGTGATCCAAGTTGAGGTTGCTTCTGTGAGACTTTAAGAAGGACAGCTACAGCGTCCGCCAAACATTTGAACAGGTTGCAGCAGTATTGGGTATCACTAAGCAATATTTAACTGTTACATCTGCTACTTACTAACTTTTTGGTGTATTCCTGGGCAAACCAGGCGTTCTCCTGCAGTCGACTGTTGGGCTACGTCAGGAAGTGTTGTGATTTATTTGACGCCATAGTTGTCCCTTCAATCGTTGCTGCTTAAAGTCCCTAGTGTTCTGTGTTACCTGCTGTTTAGCGACCTTTATTACTTCTTCAGCGGTAAACAGTGTTACATTTCTAACACCAGTTAACTTGTAAAGTTGAAAATAAAAGTTAAAACTTTTACTGTGGCACAAAAGTACAAGTGGAAGTTCAGACATATTCCTCACTTTATTATTAACATTCTAGCCTTGAATACCACATAAGTCATGCATACTTTTTCATACAAATAGTAGCTATGGTGGTAGACTGTGTGGATTGGCATGTACTTTAGTTTCAAAAGGAACATTTTCTAAAGAATTTATTTGTAAAAGCTATACATATTTCATTAAATAAATACTTTTGTTAAGAAAATTCAATTCAAGCTGGGGTTGGTAAAATGGAAAAACCGTCAAGCCCAGGCTAGGTTTTGAAAGTATCCAGCCAGTAAACCCCGCCTCCTGCACTCAGGCCTCTCGCCAAAGCCACTCCCCCCAAACGATGAACGTTACATGTAAATATGTTTCTTACGGCAGTAGTCTATCATAGCTAGCTAGCTAATGTTAGCTACAAGCTGTCAATGCTAACGACGTTAGTGTTGGGCTAATACATATGACAGCAACATAAGGAACTAACATTAGCTATGTTGACTACTTAATGCAGAGTAATAATACATTTCCCCAAGGCAGCAGTGGGCAGCTACGGCCCCCAGGGACCAACTCCAGATCTTAGCCAGTGCCTTGGTCAAGTGAACTGACTGGAGAATCAAGCTGATGTGAATGTTGTGATGGTGGGGGAAACCTGAATACTCTGAGGTATACACGCAAACATGGGGAGAAGATGCAAACTCTGCACGAAAAGGCCCTGCCCCAGCTGGGATTCAAACCCACGACCCAGGAGCCAAGAAAACTCTTTTCACACTACAACTTCAACTTCAACCAACAAATTTGCTGTTCTCTGTCTGCACATGTTTTTTTCTGCCGCCCCATTGCTCCCCCCAAATTCTATTCCCAGACAGGGAGACAATGTGTCGGGGAAGTTATGGCACCCAACGCCCACTTCAAATAGCACACATACTGCAGATTCCTCCTTTGTTCCTCCTTCACTTCATTTTCCCCTCATCTCCCCACCGTCCTCATACCTGCTAGGTTATCATGTTCACTCTTAATGCTGCTTGATTTCATCACAAAAGGTGTCTGGAAGCAGTCTGGAAATTGGGGCTGCTACTGGAAACCATATGTTTGATAAGGGAATCCTTCTTTTCTCCCACCTCCCTTTTTCCTGTGTGTGTGTGTGTGTGTGTGCGTGTGCGTGTGTAAGGGAAAAGTTGGAAAGGTTGCTGTGATGAACAGGATTATTGAGCATAGTCAGGACATCTGCTCTACATGAAAAGTGTCATGACTAACTAACTTTTACTTAGAGTTGGCACTATCTAAATTTAACTGACTTGAAATTGAATTGAATCCATGCATGAAGATGGTAGCTCCTCCAAATTATGCTACATTTTAGTTGTTGTTTTTTTTTACTGTTGGCTTTATTGGTGAAACACAAACAAATCACAATCATGGGTAGACTATCATCAATCTTGGGTTTTTGTTTAATACTGAATTTATCTGGGCTAATAATACTTTAGTTCATGTTAATGTGTATTTTAAGACACAATTATGTTTTTGAAAAAATAAAACTAAAAAGATAATATCAAACAATAATTTGTCACAATCTTATTCAAACTTTGGTTTTGGTTTTTGAGCTGTTTGCTGCTGTGATGACCTGCATGGATCAGTCAAAATGGATCTTAATCCTGCTACTTTTCACCACACAGTGAATGTTTTGAGTACCCCAACATTAACGTCTCCCTCTGCCTGCCATACATCAATACCTTCTCGCCAGTCCTTAACTACCTCAGTCCTACCCCAACAGTTCTGTGCCCCCCCTCTGCCAGGTCGTTGGGTTTATCCCCAGCACGGCTCGTCATACTGATGGACAGGGGCAGTTGGGTTTCCTGGCTCCAAATCAAGGCCAATGCTCGGCCTGAGAGACAACGCTCCATTCAATAAGGGGGTCCATTCCACAGGGGAGAGCTGGGAGTTATTCAATCTACTGCTGCCTCTCACATGGCCCTGCCCTAACAACACGCACACACACACTCACACACACAAACACACACACACAGAAAGGGAGAAGGAAAGAGAGTCACATGCTGATGCATACAGCACAAATGCACGCACATTGCATTCAGCTGAAGATCAGTAAAATAGAAGTTGGCTGAGCTACAAAGAGATCATAAGTGACTGTGTTATGAGTTTTCTTTTTTCTTTTTTAAATTTAGATGAAAATGGTTCCCTCTCAGTTCAACAAATATTCCATCTGCTCTGGCAGCAGCCTTATCTGCATTATGATGCAATCATCTCATTTAAGGGGAATTTCACGCAGAAATACTTTGTGCATTACTGCCATTAAGCTTGTGCCAGACACATGCAATCATCAGGAGGAGGCCAACAATGTCATGTTTTTTTGATAAGATTCAGGGAGTCAAGTTCAAACTATATAATACCGAGGTTGTTGTTTTTTGTCCAGTTCAAGGGGCGTAGTGCTGCTGCTGAGCCCTGGAGTGCTGAAATCAGCCTCAGTGACAGTCTCATCATATGATATCATATCAATCATATCAGTACTTAACACAATAATAACGCAAATTCCTAACGCAATAAATGTTGTTAATTTTTTTGACACGCGATTAACGCACGCATGTTATGACCCTCGGCCTGTGCCATAGTTTACTAAAACAGGAAGTGGTGCAGCAGTATCGTTGTGGATGGCAGCAGAAACAAACCTCCTGGAGCAGAAATGGATAAAGGCTCTTTTGAATGGCAGGTTCAGCTTCAAAGCCCTGCCAGATGGTTCTCTCCACAAGAACAAAGTTATTTGCATTTACTGTCAATGTGAACTGAGTTACCACCGGAGTACGTCCAGTCTCAAATACCACTTGCTGGCCAAGCACACAGCTGATGCAGAGAGCCTCCTCCACCTCGTCAAAGGCAGACCATGCTGTATAGTTTGCAACGCAGACACCTGGACAACTCTACATGAGACAAACTGTCAACAGCGATAGCTAAATGTGTAGCTGCAGCTTGCAGGCCGATTAACATTGTTTAGTTAATCTTTACAAGTGTAAAGTTGGACACTACATTGTGTTAGTATTACTAAGGAATGTTATATCCAGGTCAGTACGCCCATCTGTTGTTGCTTGTTGGGCTTGAGTTTGTCATGTTATGCTTTCAGCATATTATTTGAGCATGCAGTACCTTTGAGGTTATTCTGGAGAATGTTCTGGACAGTATTCATCATTGTTTTGGATTGTTGCAATGATAATAAACATACATTTGCATAAAGCAAGATTTTTTATCCACTACCATGTTGATAAGAGTATTAAAACTTGAAACCCCTTTAAGGTACATTTACAACAGATAAAAAAATATGCGAATAATTTGAGATTAATCGCGAGTTAACTATGGATTATTATGCGATTAATCGCAATTAAATATTTTAATCGATTGACAGCCTTATTTAAAATATTTTAATTAATTATGCATTCATAATTTTTATATCAAGATTACTTTTATATGAAGTCTTTTTGTCTTTTTATTGGATTCCATTTTTTATTTAGCTACTGTGAAGCACAATACATTTTATTATTATTACTATTATAATTGTTATTAATTTTAGTATTATTATTATTATCATTATTATTATTATTGTTACTATTATTACTAATGTAGACCACTTGTATAAGAACTTGAGAGAACTCTCTGGGCTAATAGTTTGGTTGGGAACTCAGTGTTCAGGTCACAAACTCTGTCCTTCACTGTAACATGACCAGGATGACATAACTGATCATTCAAGTGAAGGCAACCTCCTCCACCCAGTTCTTTGCCAGTCCTTGCTGGGTTTCTGTCCATCCTGTGTATTGAAAACCCTCCATTTTCACATGAGAATCTGGTATCCTGTCAGACAGCCAAGTCTCCATAAAACACAGTAGGATGCTCTGTTGATTTGGTAATCATACCTCAAATAACCAACCATAACCATGGACCCCTCCTCTGGGGCCTCTCTTTCTGGTGTTGAGCTTGAAGTAGACATCAAGATATAATGCACCTGAAGAGGCCACAGCTGAAGAAACTCCTACTGACTGTAAGTGATAAGAGGTGGGCCGGGTTTCTTCCTGACCTGCAGTGTTTGAGTGGCTCTCCAGTTGCTACTCAAAGCCACAGAAGGCAAACCAAAGTGTGATTGTTGAGTGTAACCATAATCATGTTATCAATGATCAATCAAAATGCCTTAAAAAATATATAAATTTGAATCACGGATGCACAGGTGGTGGAGTCGCTGGCATGGGGTGCAGCCACAGTCAGTAACTACAGCCCACATACATTTAGTTACTTTTGGTAGGCTACTAGTTGATATTGTAACAATAAAATAATTCAACGAATCCAGATGGTCGCCTTGGTAAAAGATTATTTTACTTAATACTGATTGGAGAAGTGCATGACAAGTTCTTAATTAGCTCTAATGTACTTATTTCTTTCCTTTCTTTTTCCTTAAATATTATTCATGGAAGCATAAAGCTGGTCAACGGGATGATTTCACACAAGGGTGGAATGATGACTTCACTGCTAAATCTGCAAAGGAAGCATCACACATTATGCAGATCAGTAGGAGGACCATAAAGAGTCATGGCAGCACACCTGGGCAAGGCCTGGCCACTAATGCTGAGCAGGCAGAGCTCAGCTACTCTGCCTCCATCTCTCAACCCCCACTAAAAAAGAAAAGAAAGAAGAAAACCCATAAAACTCTGGGAAATTCCCAGCCCTGTAATGTGACTGTGTAAAACATAATACTATGTGCAGGACTCTGACTGCGTCCTGAGTCCTGAGCTACAACAGCCCAGATGTTTGAGCAGGCATCCAGGAACCCTGGCGAAGTCATTTGCTTGGAAAATAGGCAAGACGTGAAGTGTGTGTGTGTGTGTGTGTGTGTGTGTGTGTGTGTACGTACTTGTAAACCCTGCATAGTGAGGACCAGAACACAATTTTAACCAACAGAGTGAGGACATTTTTGAAAAGTGAGGACATTTGGGCCAGTCCTGAGTATTTAGTATTTTTTCAATCAACATTTTCCAAAAGTCTTCAACAATGTTACAAAGTCAGTAATGCCTTCAGAATTTTCCCTCTTGGTGGAGTGTAAATTGCGTGGGGAAATTGGCACCCACACAGCAGCAGAGCAGTGGTGCACTGTGTTGGTGAAGCTGAAGCACGTGAGCAGGAGAGACAGCTTTGTGGAGTTTCCATTCAGCCATGTCATATTCCCCAACACACTCTGTCTTTCCACAGCTCCTTTCTCCCCTCACACTGTATTCTCTGTCCTCTGCTGAGGAACACACTCCAAACTTTATTTGGCTCCTCATCATTAGCTCCTTAACAACAATTTTGTATATTTTTGTGTCAATGGTACTCACAGAACAACCTGCATCCAAAGTACAAATTATTGGGGCAAATTTGATCCTATATCCACCTTATTTCTAGCCTCCATGATACCTTGCATGAATTATGGGTGTGACTTCCAGCATGTCTAGTCACATACCTGGAACTGGCGTTTTCCATGGAAGCAAGACACTAATTCCTGATAGCAAAATTTACCAGGCACCCTCATCAGGCCCACATACCATGTGGAATGATGGCACTTGGGCGGTGCACTCCTGGCAGGCCATAGCATGGTCAGGTGTCAGAATCTGGATCAGATCCAGCCCACCAGAATAGAATGAATTGTGACCCAGATTTTGGCAAGTTCTGGTTTATTTGGTTCGCCCTTGGCTGACATCTGACCAGGGGCGAACCGCCAAAGTGCCATCATTCCACGCAGTATGTGGGCCTGATGAATTAATCTGGTCAGTTCCAGATCTGATCTTGCTTCGCCCACTTAGCTAACACTTCTAAAGCCTTGAAAGTGTTTTGCTCACACTAGTTCCGCCAAGTACCAGATGATCAACCCATAATCGTTTCCCCAGTAACCTCCTCAGTGACCACCCCAGGAACCTACTGTTGTTTACATATGACTACTTTGCAAATTAGCAACATAGAAATTAATTCTGCCTAGATAACAATTTTCTCAATATATCAGATTCATAGATGTTCACAACTAGTGTTTTATGGTTGGTTATTTGTTTAGTATCAACATCTGGTAACTACAGAAAGGTTATAACATGTATTTGGTTAATCACCTAAAGAGAACCAAGGTGCAATGAGGATTTATTTTAGGCTCCTGGAAAGAAAGTTCATTTTCTACAAAGACAATGCTGAATGAAAGTTGAAGTACTTTAAAGCTTGAATAGACATGAAACTGTCCCAGTGCAATGATCAGTCTAAAAGATAAACAAATGGTAATGGATTGGACTGTATTCATGTTGGCTATTCTCATCTAACTGACTACTCAGAGCTTTACAACAGAAGTCAGCATTCACCCATTCACACACACACATTCATATTGTTGGAAGAGGCTACCATGCAAGGTGCCAAATGCTCATCAGGAGTAATAACCAATCATACACACACTCACACACCGGTTGGGGTTCCCTATCTTCAGATGCCTCTGATACCATGAGATAAGAAGTGAAGGGGGACAAACGTGTGGATGTAAAAATTTAAGACAAATTCCCGAGATGCATATCAGTAAGAAACTGAGCTGTTCATCTCCAATCAAAACTGTGTTGTTCTTCCTTTAACTCCAGTTCAGTGTTTGAGCTTCACTGTGTAGAATGATGTATGTGCAGAGTTTGTCACTGTCAAACCAAGCCACGCTCATTTGCATGTCCATCATCAGTTTTAGTGCTAAATTGAGCCATGCCATGCATGGGATGGACCTGCTCTGGAGTAGTAAGTGCACCCGCAGTGACGTCTTGCGACCACGGCCAACCCTTGATGACCCCTGTCTCTCCCTCAAACAAGCCTGTGTTGAGACTCAACTTATGTCAGTGCAAGAAACCCGATTGAAATATGTTTTTTCTCCAGTGTCCCTGTTTGTACTTTCCATTTAATTTTACTGTTTCATCATGTTCACTTTCAGCTGTTTCAGGAGTCGTGTTTAGTGACTGCTGGTGAAAACCAAACATTTCCTGATTTTGCTGCTTCATAATAAAAGCATTTAAATAACTAAATAATGGAGAACTTTTATTGGGAAAAATTTTCAGGAAATTAAACATGTTTGCTGCCGAATTAGTGGAGCGGCTTTTTTCAATGGTGCTGCAGGGAGGAAGAGTGGTCACAGCCACTCCTCTGACCACAACACAAAACAAGTGCTTCATCACTTAAAGACATGCCTTCAAGCAGGTACCCCTGTTGTCATGGAAATACAAATCCCAGCCATGCTGGGCTGATGTGCTGAGTCGAACCGAGCAAGGCCAGACTGGCAGATGTGATGGAAAAATAGAAGGCTGTCTTTGCCCAAAGTGTAAATTTTGAGCTCACTGAAAATCTGATTTTAAGATGAAGGCCTATAAGCAAAATTTGTGACTTCACAAATCGTTTGGAAACCAACCATGGTCCAATATTCAAGTGTGATGTGGAAACTCTAGTGCACTTACACTGAGAATGGACTTCACAGGGAAGCCCTGTAGGAGACATCTTGTGTTCAGCAGTTAAACTTGTGAAAATAAAAATATTTGCATTTTCATATACTCTGGAATTATTTCTTTTTTTTAATCAGGAAAGAGGACTAGGAACATTTTAGTGATTTTAATGTGATTGCCATGTAACAGCAAGTGGAAGCATATGATTACACTTTGTAGAAACCTAATCATCACCATAAATCAGATCACTTTTAGATTTTGCAAATGTCTTGGATGAATTTAACAACTAATTCTAAGGTCCAGTCACAAGTTTTCTGAATTTTCTAAAGCTCTGATTCGCTCCTCCTACTGGCTTTCAACAACGTTGCCCAAGCTTATGAGTATTGTAGTAATAAGACCCATCCAACATGCAAAACCTGAAGAAATTACTACATTTGTTATCAATTAATTGAAATAAATTAAAACAGATGGCTACAACTTTAATCTACAATTTAGTTACATTATCTGGAAGTGTCCTGGTGGGTTAGGTTAGGTTTAAGGGAAACTTGAATTTTTCCTAAGCAGTGGCCATAAGTGGCAATTACATAACTGACTGACAGCAAGTGAAATGTGACCACAAGCAGGAAACAACAAACATGTCTCCTGCAGGTTTCTCTTGTTTTACTTTAGCCATAAAACCATTTAAATGTTTGTTTTTGACACCAAAAAACTACACCGTAAAGTTTGCAAAATAAAAGCAACTGTCAGCAACACACCAGTAGACTCTCTATCTGTGAAGTTTTGAGCTAATGGTCATACTAGACCAAGTGAGGTGATGCATTACCCAGTAACCGTAATAATATTACCGCAAATCCTACTAAAAATTAATAGTAATATAGGCTATTACTGTAATGCATTACTTTTGTAGCGTGTCATCCCCTACACTGTTCCTTGATACTGTCTGTAGAGTGCCACACTGGGGACACACAAGGCAGTTGCACTGCCATAAGTCAAGAGGATGAACAGTAGCCTGGCTGTTCAGAAGTGCATTTCTCCTCATTGGTCACTTTTGCTCCTGTGTTGTTTTCTAATCACAGGTGATCTTCATGATTAGCTCATGAATTTATAACATTAAGACTTTTACTGTACTTTTTTTTTTCAAGATGGCGGCGTGAGAGTAGCAGGTAGATACAAGAAGTCATAAGAACGACCTGTATTCCAACAGCAATCAGACTCCTTAACACAAATGAGACATAAATAAAGTAACACTGCTTCTCACCCTCTTATGTGTTCCTGGATAAGGGGTGCGTTGCTTTTTCTACAACAATGAAGTTAAATGACCATAGACTTTTGTGATGATGGGCAGATAAGGGTTTTTCTGATGCCTGCAGAATGTGTCTCTGTTTGTGTGTGTCTACCCCCCTCACTCTGTTTAGACAAAATTGACAAATATGAAGAATGAATACATAAGAACACAATTACAATAGTGTTAATTTTGGCAGCTATTTTAGATTTAGTGTTAGTCTGTAGATGAAAATGCTTATTAGTATTTGTCACATTTTAGTCACTTTTATCCTTCAAAGTTTTAGTCTAGTTTTAGACAATTTAAACTCAACACATGTCAGACAATTTGATCACGCTGGTGTGTTTTTTGTACTTAAAAATACTACCATTAAAATCACACCAGTACTAAAACAATTAGTTGATTAATATTCCTAGCTGGCCTTCGAGCTGAGAAATCATACATATATATCATCAAACAAATTGCTGTGTCATCTTGAAACAAAACTTTGACTAACTGCAATTCAATGTTCAGAGCTGCCATTACGCTTTTTCTGGCAAGGACAAGTAGGTTAAAAATGAATTGAGCATAATTACAAAACGTAAGCATAAAGACATGCTTGTCCCATGATCTAAATAAATAAACTCACAGGCTGTACAATAAGGTACACAAAAATATGAATAGTTACTGAGGAAGGAGAAAGGAATAAATCAGGAACAACTTGATAGATGATGAATTGTTAATGCGTGATTCCTGAATAACTGATTTCATGAATATATATGAGATAATGATGAGTTACTGGAGAACAGACTGAGAGATACCTCATTAATGAATCATTAGGTAATGATTAGTTCATAAATATCTGTGAATTCACATACTGAATATGTTCTACATTAGTTGTCCCTGATTAACTATGAACCAACGCTGAGTGGCATTAACTAGTGATGACTCATTAATGATTAATTACTAAAACTTTAGTTACTTGTTTTGGGTACCTTCAAGTAAAGTGAAACTAATTAAATACTAATTACTAATTACTTAATCATCACCTACTCTTTTTGTGCCCCTTTATAGTAAAGTGATACATAGGTGATACCTAATACTGACTAGTTACTAGTAGTCTCTCATTAAACTACTTCATGATTAGCTACTGGGTATTTCCTAGGGGTTCATCATCAATTCTTTAATAACAAACCAAAGACAGCAGGATTCTCAAAAAACATTTTAATAATTATATGCACACCACATATACATTAAAATACACATCCAAGTCATTTTCTGTAGCATTAGTGATGTTGATGGCTAAAAAATAATTGTCTGCTTCCATGGACTTTGAACCTATTGCCCTCTGTTTTCAGTGCCACCAAGGGCCAAAATAGGCTACTGCTATTAATAAAATATGTGCACATCAAAATAATGTATGCCCATCCATTGGTTAAAGATATCGTAAGTTATGAATGTAACAGCTGATTTGTGAGACTGAAGGATGACTGTCGCTATGGTCTTAAAAGAATGATAGCCTTCAATCCACTGCTCTCAAGACCTTCTGTCAACCAAGTCATGTCCATGATCCCCAGAGGGGGAACTTCCCACACTTTAACAGAGGGGATAACTTCCAGCTTGTCCTCTTACCTTAGATGCCTCAGAGTGTTCCGAGCAACAAGAAAGGATCCATAGTTACATTCATAACTCATGATGTGTTTCAACCTCACTCTGACCATCACTACAGTCTTAATAGGATGACTCATACCAAAAGGGTTGCTAGGAACAGAAAACAATAATTGTCCGAACCTTGGACAGCCTAACCCAGCACAAAACAAGTGTCATCCACAAGAACGCCTTACAGTGCAGTCCATGAAGTAGCTACACTTCTGGTTGAGTGGGCTTGTATGCCTGTAGGGACTGGAAACTCCTGTTCTGTGTACACATGAGGAATGACATCAACCAATGTGACAGATGCTGCTTAGGAAGCTGTAACCCTAGTTTTGCCTTCCTTTAGCAGACAAAAAGCTGGGAATGAGACCTCCATGGAGGCCGAGTACGAGTTACATTCTAACTGGACACAGGGTGGGCAACTCATCCACCTCTGCTGGCAAGGAGGAAGAGGGCTGAAATTGACCTACCCCCAGTACCTTCATTGACTGGAGATTAAGTACCTTTGGCAAAAAGGCAGGGTTAGGCCAAAGTGACACCCCTGTACAGTCTGCTCTCCACTGTAAAAATCATCACAGAAAATGCACAGAGCTCTTCAAACCATTTAGCAGAGCAGAGAGCCAAAAGAAAAGCTGTTTTGAGAGAAAAAGCTTTCAAGTCTGTGTCAACAAGAGGTTCATATGGGGCCTTAGTTAGAGATTTCAACACGAGAGGCAAGTTCCAGTTCAGTGACTACAAGATACAGGCTGGACACAAGTGACAGGCACCCCTCAGAAAATGACACACTAAAGGATGCTGTGAACCCAGTGGCAAGTCATCAGTCTGGCTGCCTTGCCTTGGTCCAGGTTCAGACTGCTGGCTACAGGCTACTGAGTCAATGTTCATGCCCGAATACCATCTGAAAAGATTCTCCACCTTAAGGAGTAATTAGCTCGAGTGGACAGGGCTCTAGCATTGTTCAAACTCACACACAGTCTGGTCTAACTGTTGAGTGATGGACTTCGCAGAGGCCAGACGCGCAAGCGCAGGGCAGTTTGGTTTGGATTGCAAATCTGCCCATCTAACTCCGTCAGGAGGTCCAATCGAGATGGTAGTTGAGTTGCCATGGGTGACCCTGTGCCAGTTGAACCAGGTCTGCAAACCATGGCCTTCCTGGCCAGCATGGCGCAACCAGCAGGCCTGTATGATGAACCTCCCTGACCCTTCTGAGGACTTGAGGTATCAGAGGAAGTGGGAGGAAAGCATATAACAAGCTTATTGGCCATTCTTGTGACAGAGCATCAATGCCCAAACTGCTCCCCCCCAACCTCTCAGGGATTGCCATTCCAGGCAAAGGGTTGTTGCCCTGGATGCGAACAGAATGACCTGGGCTACCCTGCATCGAGCCCAGATTTGGGTCACTACATCTGGGTGCAACAGCCACTCTTCCGGGACAGACCCTGTCCTGGAGAGAAGGTCGGTGACCCTGTTTGCTGCACTTGTGATAACTCCTCTCAAAGAGGTCAGTCAGGGCCACGTCCATGTCAGTAGATTCCCTTGGCACCTGGAGATTGCAAAGTGACCACCCAATCCACCCTGGTGATTTATCTGGTACACTACAGTGGTACTGTCTGTTCTTACAAGCACATGCCTCTGATGAATGAATGGCCACAAACCAATGTTCTAGTGACCAAGGGGGATTCCATGTGCCCCTCACTGTCCTACCTTCCCAGACAGCTCCCCAGTCAGTCAGTGATGTATCTGTTACTATCCTGTGGGGTGGGTTTGCCAGTGGTGTTGAAAGTGAAGAAAGTCCATGCCACCCTTCAGGGAAGCAGGGTGGAATATAAACACGTTCTGTAAGTTAAAATGGTTCCTGTGCCTGAGCATGACACAATACACAGTATTAATATAGAAAAAAATATCAAAAACTCCAGAGGAAGTTTAATGTGTATAACAGAGGCTTTGTTTGCACAAAAATAAATAATCAGGATATCAGCAGGTGCATCACATCCCGACATGTCTAATGAGTGATAAAACTGAGAGATTGAAACAAGAACTAAACTCACACGAACCACAAAACCAGAAAGCAAAGCAGATGTAGATCCAGCTGTTAGCTTCTCCAGAGATCAGCCTTTGAAAAAAAGTGATCATCCAGCAAAACTGTTTGCTGTGAGCTTTAAAGATATTTAAACAGGTATAAAGGACAGGATTGGTTATAATGTAGGGCACAGACAGCAGCTGAAATAATGTCAGGATAACTGCAAAAGAATCTGATCTTTATTTTAAGCCATTCGTAAATTCAAGTTAATCAGTATGTACCAGTATAATTTCCAAGTGTAGGCCTAAACTATATTCCCTATAACTTTAATCACGTAAATGTCTGAACTGATTACACTTAAACTGCAGACACACGTTTGCTTTTATCACGGTAGTGATGTATCACAGCTATATCCATGGACACCTTGGAAAAGCTGTGGATTGGGCGGTCCAGGTCATAAAACTAAACATTGTGATTAATATCAGATGGGCTGCTGGTGGGTGAAGTAATACATCTCATTAATGAGGAAAACATTACATCACCTGCACTATAAGAAACGATGTAAGTGCATCTCTCCGTTAACAGAGCTGTGCGCAATTATGCACGGTACATCAGTTTAACTTTATTGATTATTTAAATCTCTTTAAAAGTTATTAGTTCTGAGTTATAATTGCAAAAAATATGTAATGGCATTTTTGGCATAAATTCATCTGACGTCTCTACAGCTGTTAAAGCTGACTGACAGCTGATCCAGCTGTGATCAGATGCAGCCGTCATCAGAGAGGGACGTTGCTTCACGTGATGTTGCAGAGGAAAGGACGTCTCACTTGTCTTAAAACACATTGTCTCCTTTCCTGTCTCCTCCCATGGTTTCCACGTGACTCTCCACGAATCCTCGGTGGGAGGGACTAAAAAGCAAATGAGGGAAATGTGGATGCAATTTAAGGAAAATTAGATATACCCATAGACTGCCCCAAATCGCACGTTGTGAGTAAGTTGACAGAGCAGAATCAATAAGAGCCTTGGAATCCTGATCCTCTCAGTCATTGTCGTTTGCAAGGCTGCCAAGGGCATTACCTATATGAGCCACTCATGTGGCAGCGTTAAATGAATGCAAAATCAGGCTGTCATATTACCACACTCCATTAGTAGAAATACAGGCCAGTTCCAGCACTGTCCATGACACTATTGCCTATCTGCGCACGTACCCAGCAACAACCAACACTCAACCCAACCAACTGTGAACAGAGATATAGGGAACAATAAGGGCTACAATACTCACCAGCAATCACAAATTAAAATATAGTCCACAGTATTTCACTGGTGGAAAACCTGGAAGAAACAGAACAGGAACAATATGGAGCCAAGCTGTCATGCCAGCATCTCAGCTTCTGGCTGACAAAGAAAATAATATATTGTTAGCTCATAACTACTTTATAGCAATACACAGCAACACATGCAACAAAACACCAACATTTTCAGGGACACAAGGCACCTGCAACACCTAGGTAATGAATTGAAGGGTGGATTCGTAAGCAAAAATCACTTTCCAACCTTAACCTTGTCTCAGTTTGCTACCTGCACCTGGTCTCTGAGGCAACAAAGGAGGACAAGCCGGAAGTTATCCCCGCTATTTTAGTGCAGGAAGTACTGCCTCCAGGGGTCATGTCCATGACTTTGTTTACATAAGGCCTCAAGAGTTGGGGGAACGTAGACTATCATTCTATTGAGACCGTAGTGACGGTCAGTGACCAATAGCAAAACTCAGGAACATGATAGCAAAGCAGAGGTCACTAATAGCGGGGAGCCGTCTGATCCAGACCCGGACCTATAATCGGTAAAATATCGAGAACTATTACATTTTGACAGAGCACAGCTTTTCCAGCTATTACAGCACTGGTTTAACGTTTAGTTGCATGCGTTATAAATCATCTCACATGACACTACTCAGCCAATCAAATCACATTCGGACAAGTCGGGTGACTTGAGTGAGTGAATAAATACACACACAGAGACAATACGCTAGTCAGAAAAGAGATATTACACAGGGTGTGCTCTAAAAAATGAAAAGTGGACAATGAAAACAGAGCTTTTATTCAGGAATGGACTGTTGTGGCAGTTCAAAACCAGAATGTCTCATTTGACCCCAGACCGTGGCTATTATTAAAAGCAGTAATGTGAAGCACCACTAAGAAACGAAGCTGCAAACATACCCACTCAGATCTGAATTTAAGGGCACAGAAAATAAAGACAGCTTTCTCCACTATCAACAAAATATCGTCCCAGCTACATGTGTGTATAAGGCTGACCCGACCCCAAAATCTTGACAGGAAAAGAGCTCACTTCTCTCACTGAACAAGAGAACGTTGCGGAGTGGGACATGCGAGGGAAAGAAAGACTGTTCAGTTGTTAAGATGTGTTGAGACTGAAACGTTGATACAACAACTAGGTTCAACATACAGTATATGGCAATTGTTATGCAAGTTAGACATTATAGTAGTCTGGGTCTGATTTGGGAGATTTTTTCCAACCTATACCTCTATGAATTTTAATTGAATACCCCTGATCTATTGTTACATTCCCGCGCAGTTTAAGACAAATTAAACCCTAACCCTTTTAGCATGCTAGCTTAACCAAGAGAGCATCACAACACATCTCACCTGCTCAAAAGCTCACCCAGTTTGCAGCTACATAACTCATGCATCTATTGTGTGTCATTAACATAAGCCCCCCTGCAGGTAACCTTGAACTATGAAAACTGTTTTCAGTTTTTCATAGTACGGAAGCCCTAAAGGGCCATGCATTCATACATTTTATTTCCTCCGTTTTCCCGTGATAATAAGTTAATTTCATTTGTTTTCTCAAGTTCTCGAGTTATTATCTTGAAATAACAACTGCCGTTTTCCCGAGATAACGGGATAATTTTCTCGAGATCTCGAGATAACAAAACTTTGTTTTCCCGAGATAACGATATAATTAATTCGAGATCTCGAGATAATGACTGTGATATGATAGGCTGAGATTATGGAGACGCCCGGGACCTCGTAGCTGGTCAGCTATGTAGTTAACGACGACATCAGGCTCACTTAGATTGCGCCGCTGATATAGCTGAAGCCTTGCTAACCATCTTTTTAGATAACGCACACTAATGTGTATATTATCTGTAATAGTAAGGCATAATGCTATTTCAGCCTGTGTCAGGCCTTGATTGAAAAGATATGTGACGCGGTGATCAATATGCTCCTGCTCCTCTGACATTGCTACACTGAATGTTTCCTGCAATGATTTAATATACTACACTATCGTTTTGTTTTCTCAAGGTCTTGAGTTAATTATATCGTTGTCTTGGGAAAACAAAGTTTCGTTATCTCGAGATCTTGAGAAAATTATCCCGTTATCACAGGAAAACGGAGGAAATATAATGTATGAATGCATGGCCCTTTAGGGCTTCCGTATCATAGTGCTTTAACACCATCCAGATTGAAATAGGATGAGAAAATTAGCTAATGCTGTTTTAATACAGAAAAAATAGACAGCGGCAGAAATGTAAAACCTACTGTAAATTAAAAAACAGAGAACTCTAATAATAGAGGATGACACTGATTTCAATTCGTTTCATTATTTTATACTATGCTGTATATTAGCAGCAACCATTTTAATAATGAAAAACAATCTGATACATATACTGAATGAATTGTTTTAAAAGACCAAAGAACTTTATACACATATTAATTTATATTTCTTTAAGACCATAAAAACACAGCTCATACACTGACAATGAATTAATTTGCCACAATGGTTTTACATAAACATTTCCTGTCTGATTGTACAATAATTATGATCAGGCACATTTGTGGTAACCTTCATTGACTGACAGGACCACTTTCACGCATGCACAGATGGGATCAGGCAGTCGGTGCCGATCGGGTACTGACGGGGGGAATGACACATGGTCCAAATCAGTGGCAGCAAGGCAGTCGATCCAGCCTGATAGCCCTGGGCCCAGCTGGAATCAGAGGGCAGCAGGTTCAAAGCGATATTCGCAGAAGTGGACAATTATATTTAATTTAATATTTAAAAGAGTAACTAATAATTAGTATTTAATGAGTTGTCACTAGTTTGTGAACAGAAACAGAGAACAAACCATAAATCCAAGGGGAACAAATGCAGAACTCGAGGAGCACACGAGGACCAGGGAAAAGACACGGGAATGCAGGATGAAGACTGAACAGACGGACCAACAAAGAGTGAAGGAACAACACAGGCTTAAATACAAATTAAACTAACGAGGGGGTGAGGTGCAAATGGAGAAACACTGGAAACAGGGAAGTGCAAAAAAGACTGATGTGAGACAGGTGTGGGAAAAAAATCTGACTGGGGAGGAGAAAAGGAATACAGGAGGGAAACACTGAGAATACAGGTGAGAAGGAAGTAGAAAGTAACTACTAACAACTACAACATAAGCAGTGTCAACACCAGCACTTCCCTGGTTGTCCTACTAGCTGCATGCCTAACTGAGCTAACAAGCTAAGAGTTGCTACAGTCGTGGATAAAAAGAATACAGTTAGCAGCAGTTAGCAGTCACCCTGGGGATATACTGCCTCTATTTGTTGGGATTAACTCAAGCCAATTCTTACATATTGCACCTTTAAATTAGTTAGATTTGAGTCCATAAATGGGCTCCTATATATTTAATCATGCATGGAGGACATTGTTTCACTTACCTGTGGAGAACTGCAACCAGACACCAGGTGGCTGTTTGAAGTTTGTCCTCTCTTTGTGTTCTAATTCATAATTGCAAACTATGTAGATGTGTGATCAGAAGAAATCACACCCTGGAGTCTACACTCATGTGAATGGGTGAAGGGGAAGGAGACATCTGATAGGCTTGGGATTATTCTCTGAAAAAATGCATGTAATAACATTTAAATAATATGTTCTGAATGAAAATTGCAAACACTTTTATTTAAAGCCATAAATATGTGTGTGTCCAACACAAACAAAATGTGAACCTTTTTTTAATATGTGGATTATTTTTTACATTGATATGATGATAAATATTTGTGTATGCACTGAAAATTATTGTTGTGGAGAGGTTCATTTATATGTAATTCACAAAATAAAAAAAGTGACTCTTGCCCATCCATTAATAATGAGACTCGTCTGATTCCATAAATGAAGACCATTAGATGTTGTTGGACCTTTCACTAAGATTTTTTTTTCGTACATGTGGACAAATGTGTTGTAGAGTTGTATTTATTGAACTTGCATGACCTGCATGTTTCTATAAATGGTCACAGGGATCTGCACCTCATTCTCAAGGGCTCCCTCCTCACTGTGGAATCACCTGCCATCCTGTTGCGTGTCTAGGAGTGTAACATCATGTATTGAGTGTTGTTCAGTGCAGCTCAGTGCACACTAAGAGTTAAAAACATACACTGGTTGGCTTTGGATGTGTTGGCCTGCTCCCCATAATGACAATACCATATCACTATTATCAGAGGTAATAATCCCCCCCAGTGGGAATATCCAGGTCTGTTTCAGCAAAGATTTCCTTTTAATTATTATTGGTTATTATCCTTAGTGGGATTTTACACGCACAGCCTTAGTTTTGCACTCGGTCAATGAACCAGCATGTAATAATGGTTACTCAATTTGTTCTCATCCCTGACCACACACACACATACACACACACTGTACTATATATCAAATTCAGCCTGGGGCTAAACCTCTGTTTCATGGCCCACCCACACCACATCCACATGTTACACACTGACTCACGTGGGAGAAGACAAATCTGGACTCTATAACAGACCCCACCATATGCTAAAAAAAAATGCACTTAAGGTTTTTACAACTGTAACTCACTTCAACAATCAACGGTCAGCAATCAAGGGGGTCTGTGGTTAAAGGAGTGTGAGTCCCTGGATATGCACTGAAAATAGTGTCAAAGAAAAGTATGTGTTTGATGACTGTTTGGGTTTAGGCACTGGCGTTTGTACATGTGGTGTGTAACACATATCAGTGGGTGAGATCATGTGAGGAGAGATGAATGAAGAGGAGGGTGCAGTCGTTGGGTCTGGCCCAAGCCCTCAGCAATACTGCAAGGTTTTCAAAGCCAATTTAGCATAGTGGTCAGTCCTTGTAAGTACATCATCATGTGATGCAGTTACCCAAAAAGGCTTTTTTTCCCCATAAATTTCCATTGTGAAAGAAGCAGCTGTAAAACATTGGATACATTTTTGAGTGTCACGAACTCTGCCAAATGACATTATCAGAATTTGATCAATTCAGTCTGATAACATTTGGAAAGTCTCAAAGATTATTAAATTATTTTAACCCTATTGAAGTTAACAGAGGACTAAACTGGATGTTAGCTACTCGGCCTGCACAAGTCTTGCACACTCTACAAAATTTGTAGTCAATGACAAGAGACAAATACATTTTTGATCCCATTTGAATCGTGTCAAGCACACATGATGTTTGTCAATTTAGATTTAGAGTTTATAAAAAATAATTTTGCACGTAAATAAAAGTTGCAGTAAAGATAGTAGAGCACCATCTAGTTTTGTGAGAAACCGTTCAGTGAACTACATCGTCTCACTCAATAAACGTCACCAGCCAACATGGCCGTCACAGAGAAAGTTTTTTAAAAGGTGAAAATCACAATAAATCTGGCCTAAATACAACTGCAGTAATGTAAAAGGGGAGTTGGTGGCTGTTAAAAAAGACTATGCCACTTACATGACTGTTGGGTGTCTAGTCTTTATAATTAAGAATTTTCACAGTCTTGTACTTGATTAGTTTGATGACAAACTGTGACTCTCTTGAGTTGAAAAAAAATAGTTTGAATAGAAAAATGTGGAACACAGTTCAAACAGGATCAAAAAAATATTACTTATTATGTCTTGCATTTCATTAAAAGACATATTTTTTCTGAAAAAGGGCCCATAGTGGTCTAATACTTAAATTTGCCTCTCTATGGGACGCACAATGTGGAAGCTATGCAGTGTAATTTCATACTCAGTGTGTCGAACGTTTTTGGCTTCATGCACCACTGAGCAGCTTTCATAGGAATGACCGGGGCTCCGCCTCTGACACTGTATCCAGATCCCTTAATAGGTCCTTGGTCTGGTGTCAGCTGTTTGGCACCTGAACTGTTGGTGGTTGAGTTGCATTGTGGGTAAAGTAGGCCAGTCTTTGACAATCCCATTCTGTTGCATCAATTTTGATTTTTGATTTTATAGCTTTTTTTTCCATCTGTCTATCTAAGTCAACCTGTCACAGGCGTCAACCTGTTTGACCAAAATAGAATTTTCTGGATACAGTTACTGCCAAGATGGTGGCATGTAGTGTTGTTGTCATAGCAATTTGTGATGTCATAGCTTCAGTGTTGTGCATTACTGTGCTGAATAGCCCATTCATTGAACATGCATATATTTTTGGTGACTGGTAAATCAAATGTATCTGTTTGCGAATGTGAACGTGAGCTCATGCACTGTTTGAAGGAACCTGACGGTGAATGGGAGATTGTAATGTTTCATACATAGCAGTGTTATTATGGATCCCAGTACTTTTCTTGTAAATACCCGCCCCACTCTGCCTCTGATTGGTCGAGAAGTCATGAACACAGCCTCTGACAAGGCAGCAACAATAACTGCTCTCAAAACAAAAAAAGCATAAATAATCACAGAAGAAATTCAGTGTTGGATTTATCATTATGGATTTATTAGAAAGTCTCCAAAAAGGCCCTGCAGTTTAAGTAAGTTACAAACACACAGCTTTCCAGAGATCTTTAGTGTGCTGTACACGATATTTTATATTTTGATATAGTATATGACATCGTGCACCCAGACGAGAAGGTTGGAGTAACATGTTAGCTGACACTGTAAATATAATAAACCAGAAACCAGACCAAATCTTATTATTTTACTTTGTTGCTGATAAAAGTGATATGGAAGAATAAATAATGAAGCTGAACTAGTTCATTTTAATGTGTGTGAACTGAAGGCAGGGTACACCCAGGATAGGTTGCCAGTTCATCACAGGGCTGACATAGAGGGAGAAACAAGCATTCACGCTCACATTCACACCTACGGACCGATTAATTTAACTTTTGCACTCTTTGGATTGCGGGAGGAAGCCACAGTACCCGGAGAAAACCCACGCAGGCAACTCCACACAGAAAGGCCCTGCCCAGTCTTGAATCCAGGTCCTTCTTGCTGTGGGGCAACAGCGCTAACCACTGTTCCATGCTGCCCTAATCCAAATCATGTTTCTGTATATAACACACTCAACCACGAAGCTATGACATCACAAGATGTTAGTTTCAATGATTGTCCTGGAGCAACATTAATTATGATGTTTTTGGAACAACACTAACACAGTGATGCATTGGTGAGTTGACAGACTGGATCTTCGGGCTGTTGTTTGGAAATTTGATGGATTTGTTCCTCGTGTCCTTGTTACCGGACATGTACACTGATGTGTTTTGTTTTGTTATATTCTTATTCTCCTGTTTTCTTCTCATTTCTTTAAACATTTCAAAGCACTTTATCTCAAAGTGTTTTGTTCTCAAAGCTCAATATTATAAAGTGAACTTTCCTTAAACATCAGACAGACAAGCAGGCAGGCAGGCAGGCAGGCAGACTGGTGCTGGAGGGATTGAATATCTCGGGCTGAATTCCTGTCTCTGTCTCTATCGTGATATCTCCAAGACGCCTGTCAAACTTTAGAGGGAGGCAGCATAGAGGAAAGAAAGAAGAGGGGGAAAAAAACTCACTTTGCACTGAGCTTGTGAGTGATACCTCTGGCTGCCTTTGTGCCCCCCTTTTTGAGTGAAACACAAAGAGAGTTGCTAATCCTGAGCTCAAAGAGGGCTGGCCTTCCTGTGTAATTACAAACGCAATCCAACACTGTCTTCTGCAGTGTTACTGCCGCCACATGAGATGCAGGGCGAGGGGAGTCAGAGGTGGGATGGGCAGGCACAGTGAACCAGACTGAGATGTATCAAGTTCGGTCAAATTGCTGTCAAAGGAATGCTTTGGCTGTGTGCATCCAAACACACAAAGACACTGGCTCACACACACATTACGCGGTTAGACATGTACTTTCTGTCAGTAGCCTAGCCTCTGAGATTTTCCTCTGCCGATGGGAGCCAGCACATTGCTGGATGCTGATGTCACAGTTGAAGTACCTCTCTCTGATTTTGTGTTATTGTGTGCCGCCAGCTGCAGCTGAGTAACCAAAATCTCTAAATCGCTTTTCTCCCTAAAGACAGCGAGCCCTTTCACCCTTCAAATCTGCACTGTCCTCTGCTGCACACTCACAGGCCTCTCACAGGGCTGCCTGCTGCATGGCCGTGGACAGGGAGCCTTTCACAGGCTCTGTGCAACACCCAACAGGACTTCACCTCACACTCAGATCACACTTGTGCTGGTTATATGCACAAGACAGATAGTGATATCTGATTGGATTCACGATTCAAGCCAAAGACAATGGTTGGGCTCCATGTTCAGTTGTAGTCTGCTTGTTGCAGCTGTCACCTCTTTAGACTGGAGTTGTCAAATTTCAAGTTTCAAGAGTTTTTAAACCTTGACACTGAGCATAGAAGAAACTCAGGGATTTGGAGGTGATAATGGAAGTGAACATGACAACTCCTTACAGCCGCACATTATTTGAGCTATACAATGATGCCTCAAAGTTCTAAATTCTCTCAGCTCACTTTTGATATTTTTCAACCCAGCTGAGATCCAAGAGGAGATTAGGAGTTTTAGGAGGCATTGTTGGGTGTGATCTTCACCCAGTGTTAGAAATGTTACAGTACATTGAAATTGTCGCTAGTGAAGCTACAAGCCACTCCACAATGAGGTTAGTTTTAAATATTAAAGAAATGAAGTAACATTATTAACAGTGTTGATGTTATGTCAGAGGTGAGTATGTACTGTGTACTGTGTTGCAGAGACGTTTACTGAAGTTTGCATTGTTCAACAAGAGGTGATAGTCTTATAATGATGATGAAAGGATTTTGGATTAAGAGCAGCAGACTTTGAGACGATCTCTTCCCACAGCATCTCCCGACCATCCAACACCACGCTATGGAAGAGAGGAAGAGTGTTGGGATAGGAGCCATGCTATTCCAGCTTGGATTTGAAGCTGCTCCTAGCTAATGTCTGATCACAGGAAAAGGAAATGGACAAAATGGGACTCAGGCTGGCTCTCTTACATCGTTGATGCTTGGTGCCCACATGCAGTCAAGGCTGGTGCACAGTGTTTGATGTCGAACCTTTACTGTGAGGATGGCAACCATATTATCATCACCATGTTGTTGCTGCCGTTCACATTCACTCAGATGCAAATTAATAAAGTGCACTACAGAATTATTTCCTGGTTTTATATGTGATTATGTATGTATATGTCTATACCCTAAAAAAGTGTGCATATGTTTTACGTCTGTCTAGCATGAAGGAGTTACAAACTTTCATTATGTAACCTTGTGTTTTCTCACCTTAAACCTTGAACATAATATGTAACATTCCTGCATTAAAATGTCTAGAAATTTACAGACATTTGCTATATATTGAGTTATGTACATAATCCCTAATGTTTCCAACAATCATCTCATCATGCTGACTAACTGGGCTGATAGATCATCTGACTACATTCTTGCTTAACCCCAGATCAGCAATTGTGTGTGTGATTGTGCAACTTTGCTCTTCTCAATGTGATCACCACTGACCCAGATGATGACACACTTCAGTAGTCTCCAGCTGAGATGCTGAGTTATAATTTCTGAAAGTCCAGGGTATGACTGGGAGTCAGTGCCAGGCTCTCCTCTGATCTTCTCCCCTGCACAGAACCCTCCGGGAGCCAGGACCACACGGTCTTTATTTATCACTGGTCCACCACACACCTAATCCCTCATACTGAGCATGATGGAAAACCTCATTCCAGAGCTGACAACAACCCCCCACACTCTCTTAATGCTGCTCTCACTCCTGTTTCTCTTCACCCATCCCGCTTTCACACTGTCGGCAGCACGGTACAGTGAGGGGTAAACACACCTCAACATGATTTACCTGGCTTTGTATTTTTAGGATTATTGAGTCTTTATAGAGCAATCGTACGTTTTTTCAACATATGTGATGTCACTCTCACACATGTCATTTTAAAATGCTAAAGGTTTGTTTTCAGAACTGGTTAGGAGCAAAGAAATGTGAAGCTTTTGGTTCCTCATGTTAGAGGACATCCTGTGTTCTTGAAACCACCATCTTCCTCTCAGGCTTCACCAGTCAGTCAGATTTTTGGGCTTGAAACAGTGGAAAGTCAAAATGTGTCATTATCCTCCACTGCAGCTGCAAAAAGGTTTTTGTGATAAGAAGAAGAGTGAACATTTGGAAGATATCCACTTGATTTTACTTTGGACTTTGAAATCTTTCCTCCAACATCAAGGATAATAACAGGAAACAGAAACTGTTTCTATGTTCACATGGGCACCATTGTTTAAAGACAATTGTGAACCCACACACATCAGTGGCATGTGACTTGTCTCAAACCCACATGGCCATTGATTTTATGTCTTGTCTCATTGGGACATGCTTCTGTCCCATTTTCCAACTTAGAAAAGTAACAATTTTATAACAGTCTTAGCACCCGCTGACGACTGTACCCTGTACATGCGTCAAATGACTTTACCATGCAGAAAGAAACACAGTATATCTGAGCTTTTCTTAACATATTTCCTTCTGTTTTTGTTGAGCATTGTTTACATTATGTGTACCCACTGGATACCATACACACTTTAATAATGTATACATATTTAATAATAGGTTATCTATACATTATAAAAGTTTTGCATCCCTTCCTTGTCTCGAGTATTACAGGAGTATCCTCCTTTGATCATATATCATATTATGAGGCATGATTGCATGACTAAAATGACGGGAACCTGAGCCTCTTATTCATCTTTGTGGCTTTCCAGTCAGAACTCAACAAGTGGAGGAGGAATTGGTTTCCAGAGGGGACAGGAGGACACACTGCAGCAGTCAGATTAAATATCACTTCAGACAAACATCCCAAGGAACCATTCATTGAATGTAACCAAGTACATTTACTCAGCTACTATATTTAAGATCAATTTGTACTTTACTTGAGTATTTACATTGCATGCTGCATCACAGCCAAAGCAGTGCAATGTTAAATGAATGAATTTTATTGACAGTTAGGGGAAAAAAACACTGTTCGTCAGAAAAATGCTGAAAATCGGATCTGATAATCAGCCAGGCCGTTATACATTACAAATATACATTAGGGTCAAAAAGTCAGAGACCTCCAGTCAAAATAATTCAATTTTGTATTTGTTTCAATTGTAATACTGTTATTTGAATAGTAATATAAGCTTAACAAGTGAAAACTGAATGAAATATCCATGAATTTCAGAGTGTCTTAGTATTTGTCCCCACCCCTTTTCAGTGACAGCATACACTGTTATTGTTGAGCTGATATTATCATTTGTAATGAAAAACACGTATAACATTCTGAACAAATGAAAATAGAAATGTTTTGACTTGTGGTCTCAGACATTTTGACCCTACTGCATGTATAACTTGCCTTTAACTTGTACATGTAAAATCAGATACTTCAGACTTACTTAAACACTATTTACATGTGTGACTTTGACTTTTACCAAAATCATACTTTAACTGGATATCTTTACTTTGACTTCTGACTTTTGATTACTTTTACAGCACTTGAAAGAACACACATAAAACTGAGCTCCCTTGAGACTTAAATAATTTATTTACCACTAGAGCACCACAACAATACTGTGTTACAATACAGCATAGTGGGTCACAATAACATCATCATCATCATCATCATCATCATCATCATCATCAAAACAACAACAAAATACACATAAAAAATAACAGCTCTATCGTGACAAACTTGGTGCCTAGCTCTCTTTGTTTCTGCTTTTCAGTAAGTCCACTGGCACTAAACACCTGAAGGGGCTGCGGTCAGGTCACCTACATCAACATTCATTTAATAAGGGGGAAACTTTGACTGACTAAGAAAACTAGGTAATTTAAAATAGTAAAATGAAAACAGCATCAGTGCAATTTGTTTTAATAAAGACACAAAAAGATAATGACTCACAGACAGCTTTTGCAAGTTTGTGGTGAAGTCAGTTTTCTGATGGCAGGAAGATTCACACTGATGACACTACAGAACGCTACTGCTGAGCTACAGGTCTCTGTTGATGGTTGGATACATTTTGTGATACATTTGGCTCTATGAGCATTTTTGAAAGCCATGTCTACTCTTCATTAATATCTTCTATAATCTTTCAGCAGACTAATCGCCAGCAGCGTTTCTCCAAACATAGTTCCATCATCACATACCTAAAGACAGCATCTCCTCTCCCTGAACCCAAACTCTCAGAGCTAGTGTGGACTGAATCTGTGGCTGTGCTGAGTGCTGGAGATGACACCACTGTAATTCTGTCATCACTGTGGAAAACCTCAAACTGTTCAACATCAATCACTGCAAAGCACAACCAGGTTACACTAAACAGGACAGGAGGGACAGTCATTTCTTGGTTGGCTCTAATGTCTGTGGTTATCTTTAGTTACAACAACATTGCTCGCTACTTGGCCTTGTGGGTTTGGACCTGTTGGCCAGCCAGGGCCTTTCTGTGTAGAGTTTGCATGTTCTCCTCATGCCTGTGTAGGTTTACACTCGTAGTCCACATGCAGGTAAACTGGGGGCTGTAAGTCTCAGTGTGAATGGTTGTCTGTCTCTATATGTCAGCCCTGTGATTTACTGGCAACCTGGTCAGGATGCACCCAATGTGAGCTGGTATCAGCTCCACACAGACACGACGAGAACATGCAGACTCCACACAGAATGGCCCAGCTGGGAATGGACCACAGTACCTTCTTGCTGTGAGACAGTGCTAACCACTGCACGACCGCGCTGCCTCGCTTTGAACTTGTTAGTTCTAAATTGTTCAACTTGATTTTTCAGTCACCTGTCCAAGTATTAAATAAAGTGAGATCTGGGAAAATTGTGACATCACTACACCAAAGTTAGAGGGGTCAAACGATCAGACAGGTTGAATACACGCCAGCACTTCATCCAGATAATTTAAACCACTTAATTTGGAGGTTAAACTGAAATGTAACTAACAGTCTGATTCAGACTCAAACCATCGCAGCGTCTGTTGCTCAGTTGCAGAAAAATGCTGATGCTAGCCTTTCAATGTGCTACGTTACTGACTGACCTGACTGTTCTATAGCTGAACATTAGCAACCAGATGCAGAGCTGCCAAATCTCAAGCATTGACCATGAGACTCACGCAATTGAGCATCTTCACACGGTCACACGCTAATCCTCCTCTGTCACTCTAAATCTAACCAACCCAACAAAAGGCAGTGAGTACCAACCACTCAGAGGCAGAGTAGGGCGGGTCAAGCTGTCACATCTCAGGAGGAGAAAACAAACTTTAGCACGACAGGCTTACAAACAATTACAACCGTGACCATCTTTCAACTGAAGCGGAAGGTCAAACGGTAGGTAGGCAGCGAAGGGTCAGCCACAAAACCTGCCAGGTCAGAGGAGTCAGAGGAAACTGTGGAGGAGACTGTGAATTTGACATCACAACAGTCTAAATGTAAACTTTGTATATGAACATCTTTCTAGTCACTAATTTACTGACAATATTTCGTGTTCTCTGGTATATTCAGAGTAAAGGCAGAGAGGCAGAGAGCACGCAGAGGCCAGCAGGGCAGGGAGAGAAGCTGGCATGGAGGCGGGTGAGAAACTGAGCAAATACTGATGTTTAAGACCAAATGATGACATCACAACAGTCTAATCCTAATGTTCATTTAAAATGAGACATTACTTTAAATCTGGTGTCAAACGGCCCATTTTTTTCACCAGCTACCGAGTTCCGTTCCCCTGAAGTCTCACGCCAAACTTTTGCTGAAACTTGGCAGCCCTGAGATGTCCTGAAGCCTGACACGACGGTTGTCAGGGACAGGATTACCGTTATTTGTGATATTGAAAAGGAGTTATTGTTTATGAACTTTCCAGTATGTGTTTCACTGACAAACTAGTTAGCAACTTACGGTGAAGACAGCGCTTCACTCTGTCTGTACTGGCGTCTTCTCTGCTACATGTGCTGCTGGCCCTGCTGAGACTCAGAGTGGTGTTATAAAGGAGTCAGAGCTATTATCGGCCGGGCTCTAATTCTGAAGTAGGAGCTCTTTCAGGGTTTTCTGCTTTCCAATATTTTGTAGAAATGACTTGCAAAATAAGACCAGAATTATCCTTTAATGTGCTCCAATGTGATGTTTTTTATGCCAGTATTTAAATGACTTACTTTCCAACATTTGTAGACAATGAAATGGAGTAGATGTTATATATCATCAGTGCAAGGTTGATACTGTCCACCATTCTACCTGGGCCGAAATCTGCAGGGTGCTAAACCATAACCATGAGCATCTTCCATCGCAAAACAATGGAAAGATTTAGACAATTGAAAGGATCCCAAACAAAGACAAACACAAAATGAGGATGTGGTGTGGTGTGACTGTGAAAACTGTAGAGGGGTGAGGCGGGGGAGAGGGGAGTGAGGTGGTGTCAGGGGCGGGGCTTGAGTTATTTTCAGGACTTATTTCACATATAGACACTTATCACTTATACTTCCAGTGTTTGCCTTACTTTTGTGTCTCGGTGTGACAAGTGTGTGAGGTGATGCATGTTGACAGGGCTTTGGAAACACTATAGAGGGCATCCCTGTGTGAGAGCCGTGTCTGTGTTACTGTGTGTGTTTGGATGTGTGTGTAGCATGTGTGAGTCCTGTGCAGTGGGGTCACAATAATCAAAACTTTGGCATGACTTTGATACCACTGCTAAAGATGAATTTCCAAACATTTGTTTTCATCAGGTTTGATCTCAGTCACCGTGAAAATGGGTGCAATGGATAGGCAGGCAACTGAAACAAGTAGGGATGTCTCCAAAACAACTATTTTGCAATTCAAATTTTTCCTTATTAAGGAATTGTGACCCAGAAACCTATTAAGCGGAAAATTTAACAGTTGAAAAAAAACAAAGCAAATAAAGCAAAGAAAAAAGACAACTTGTATGTAAAAACATAATAACAGGACTTTTTCTGAATGACCTTAAACATATTTTTGATATGTATTTATTTTTTATTGTATCTGCAACCAGAACCAGAAGTATCAGTTTGGATCTACGTTTAAAAAGAAATTAATGGAGTAAAATATTTTTTTAAAGCAGTCACCAGTGGCTTTTGCCAGTACTGCATGTTAGGCACTTGATCAACCATTTCATCACATCATGACCTGGATCCCATTTCATTAATAGACTTAAAACCATTTGGCACACATAGCTGACTGTAAAGGTGCCAACGTCATATGTGGAAACACTACTTCATTGTTTTCAGTTGCTGAAGGACAAATATTAATTCTTGCTTCTTGCTGCCTTTATTTTGGTTGGTTTGGTCACATAAAAACAATTTAACCCAGACATGCGCAGCACCAATTAACTGCACTGGCTCTTGTCTTGGAGAAAAAGGTTTAATGGGTATAAAAAGCTGTGTGGTGACACTGGTTTTGCCAAGTACACTATTACACAACGTTGAGGCATACTGTGACCTGGACTCATGTGTTCATCATGAAAGTGTTAATGTGAACCCGTGTCAACCACTCTACCTCTGGTTATTAGCACTGGTATTAAAGTCAAGTTTCTGGTATCATGACGGCACTGGTCTTGTATGTTGTGTATGCATTAATTAAGTTCTGTACCTGTACTCTCCACCACACCTCTCCTAACGATGCCTGTGTGGAAACAATGCTGTGAGTATAATAGTGCATGTAATACGAACTACAGTTGCAGTTTAACTGTATGTATGCCCAAGTCCACTGTGTGTGTGTGTGTGCGTGCGTGCGTGCATGCGTGCGTGTGTGTGTGTGTGTGTGTGTGTGTGTGTGAAGGAAGTAGAGAGAGAGTGTTTGTGCTGGCTTGTAAGGGGTTCTAGCTGCACTTGCAGGACTTGACCTTCATATTAGAGAGCTGCTCTATTTTGGGGGTCTTGCCAATGTAGTAAAGGATGGTGAGGGGCTCCAGGTCCTGGGAGACGCAGCAAGGCGAGGCTGATGCTTCAGGGTTGATGGTGTTATACAGGCCCAACACCTGCAACACAGAAATATGCCATACCATGACGAAAATACAAAGTAGGTTGATGTTCAGAGGGTGCCGTACACTGTACAGACTGTAAAACCCCCTAAATAAAACTGACTTGGATGTAAACTTCGACCTGGTCCCTCATACAGTACCTTGGAATGCTGGGTGTCGGCGCTCCACAGATATGGACAGGCCCCAGCACAGAAGTTGGCCTCGTAGCCCTTTGGCTCGTGGATCCACCTCCAGCCCAAGTCCTTCTTAAAATCGATGTAGAGTGACCGTAAGCAGCAGTTGTCCTGAACGTTTCTACAAAGAAATGAAGGGGTGAGGTGAATCGTGGTGAAGTAGGAACCAAGTTTCTGCTCCAGCCTGACTTTGGTATTATAATGAAGAGTCTGGTAACAATACAGACTTTTGTAATCTTATTTAAAGGGTAAATCCAGTTTACCCTTTTGCACAAAGCGCAGTAGAATTTTTTCATGCTGTAATGAAAGGGACATAGTCATATCTTTAAATCCCAGGATACCTTATTACCGCCCAACCTTAGTTGTCATAACACCAGACTACAGAGCAGCTCTTTTCCCCAGGCGTCCACCAATCGGAGGGTCAGTGGTTCAATTCCTGGCCCCTGCAGTCTACATGCTTTAAATGGTTGCTAAGACTAGAAAAGTGCCATACAGTCCATTTAATATTCAATTCATCATTCCATACTCCACTGCACTGCACACAGTAGTTTGGTTTTGTATTGTTTTTCTCCTACGTAGCACAAAGGAGCTTAAACTAAATTTCATTTTGCAGGCAGTTTTGTAAAATGACAAAGAGTAGTAAATGAAGCTTGTGCCTTGGAGCTTTTAACACACAGATGATCACATTACTATGGCTTTCCATGGAGAGTGTGTCCATCAATTCAGTTCAGCACTATCCATAAAAGCACATCTTGCCATGGATTTAGGTTCATACAGTTACACTAATCACTGTCACTGGATAGCCAGTATTTTTATAGCGGTTTACCACTGCATAAAAACAACTAACAGGAGGATTTCTTGTAATTCCTGGGACCTGAGGAAAATTTCAGAGAATGTGTAAAGAGAACTTGCAGAGGAGAAATATCTTCTAATATCTGCATGATGAGAGCAAGAGAGTTAATTCCCAGTTATTACCTGGAACAGTAGGCAGCATCCAAGGCTCTCTTAGTCCGATGGTTCTTGTGCTGGGACTGGGTCTGGGACTCCAGCCGGTATGAAGGCAGCAGCATGAGGAGAAGGTGTGGAGCTCGGGCGCTATGCCGCCGCTTCTTAAATACCTTTAGGTCACCGCCATGGATGAAACTGTCATCAATACCTGGAAACATAACAGAGAGATCAATAAGCTATAACTTACTGATGATACGCAGATGATCAGAGAACCTATCATGTATCAGGCATCACACATCTCTACCCAAGTATAAAAACTCCAGAGATGGCTTTATTTCTTTAAATAACTTAAGAAAGCAAGATGCCAACTTCTTGTTGACTTTTACAGAAGAGCAATATAAAGAATTCTGACTGGAAACATCACACTGACATGGTTCATGCTCAGCCCAGGACAGGAGGGCTCTACTGCAGCTGATTAACCCGGTGAGATGAGGTGCCTGGATAGCACCCAAAGGATATTAAAAAACAACACCCAGCCCAGCAACAGATTTCTGACAGGTTTCTGTATTTTTCCTCGTGTTTTGTCTCATTGACAGGTTGCAGTCCTTTAATACGGCCACATGTTTAGGATAAACTAAAGGAACAGCTTTACTGCTGACCTCAGAGCAGCAAGTCTACGCTGTGACTTCAAACATCTCTCATGTCAATCAGCTGTGAGAGGAGGAAGCACAGTCACGACATACAAGCGTTTCAAAATAAAAGCCAATGTAGACCATTTCATTCAATTTTTTTGTTTTTAGACCTTGCAGCCGGACAGAACCATCATGTGGCCCGCGGGCCGTACAACACCCAGGTCTGCCTTGAAGGATAAGTACTCTCAATTTTTTTTCTTATTGTCAACAAATCTCAAATACAGACACATCCAACATTGAATGTATCCTACCACCAAGTATTGTGTGTATCACAGTCTGATATGTCAGTCGCCTGTGCCATAGAGCTCCGGTGTTTCTAAAACAACAGAATCACATGGATGTGCCTTGTGTCCCTTCATTACCATGAACACACACACAGCAGTGTCTTTTTGACTGAATCACACAGATAATGTCCTGCTGCACCAAATACTCACGAGATCACTACATGTGGATTTTCTCCTGTTTTATTAACATTTATTAAAAACCACTAAAGAGAATTGCACTCAGTAGAGTGCATACCTCAAGGACCAACAGTCCCTTTAATACAATCAACTATCCATAACTACTTCATAATAATTTAAGCCCACCAGATCTGCATCATATTGTGCTCACTCATAGATACCAGCTGCCTGAATACAGTCATCAAGACTGAAAATGTCAGACAATGTCTGAAAGATTTTCTCAAAACTTAGACGAAGGATGGGATCGACCCAGAATAGACCCAACAATGAACACATTGTTGTAGTTTTTGTGAAATCCTGCTGGCAAACCAACCGACCGACAGAAAAACAAAGTAACAGACACACATGGAAACATGAGGTAAATATGGAATAACACCAGACTTGTCCTACAACATCCTTTGTCATTTTTAATTTAATCAAATAACCTGCAAACCGTGCCTCCAGCTCCTCACTCTTGTTGGGAATAATGTAGTTATTTGATGGTACGAATGTGCAGCACGGGCAGTGCAGGCTGATCTTGAATCCACTGTTTCTGTCTGTGGAGACAAAAGTCAAGCGATAAGGTGACGGGACACTCAACACAGCCTCAGCCATAAGTGATGAGGAATGTGCTGCAGCGATGGGAGGAACAACACTCACCTCTGTGATTCAGCCACTCACTCACTGCCTCTGTCACATCAAACGACAGCCACTCTCCCTCCGTCTGTGTCCGTACCACCTTGCTGTCAATATACCGCTGCGTTGGGGACATCAGGTCTTTGTGTCCTAAAATCTACAGATAAAACAGAGCTATGTCAGGTTCAAGTTGTGAAACAGAAATAATATTTTAGAGCAATTTAAAAAAAAAATATGAATATATGTATGTGTATATGTTAACGAGTCAGTACGTGAGAGTGCATGAGTGCTCAGGCTGGTGAAGAATGCTCTCTAGCTAGCTCGTCTAGCTCAGTGGCTCGCACATGTTTACAGTTTGTCACAAAGCAGACCATTCATGACAAAAAGACACACCTTTACATGTGATTACAACTATGTTAATCATCAGAAATAAGAGTTATTGCTGATCCATCCACTGATTACAGCACCAGAATCATGATTTGTACATGTTGCGACCTTGAATATTGCTCTGTAGCTGGTCTCCAGCAGCGTTGCTGTGGATACTACTCATTAATGATTATTTGGCCTCTATGGGATGGAATAGTGCATTAATACCTTTCTTTTCTATAATTTAATATTTGTTGGTGTGTTCAAATAATTGGTTATGTCTATGCATAAAATAAGTTGATGAATAAAAGATGGGAAAAGATCGATGCATTATTCCCTGAGAAATGAACGAAAATGCCTAAAAGCCCTCACAATGTTAAAGAAAGTGAAGTCTGGATAATATTTCAACCATATTGTCTGTGGTTATGGCAAACACGCACAGCATCATAACAGAGTGCACAATACATAAACACAGAAGACACACCATTAACCACAGCAGCTAAGGACGACAGTTGGTTGAGGCCTAGCAGCCTGCTCTTTTCTCTCTGATTGATTGGCCAGGTCTGGGAGGAGCAGTGAGAGCATAAGCAGATATTGGACAGACCTCTGTTATTCTGCTGTCCTTCAGAAACATGTGCTTATGTTGGCTCATGCCTGCCTAATGTGTAAAACACTATTTGTGCTGCTTTCACTGAGATCTCCTGTCGGGGCCGCTGTGGGAAATCTGACGCCCAGACACAAACAGTGTAGAGAAAAGAATGAGAGGGAGAGGCTGGCGATGAAAGAGGTTTTATGATGGTGGGTCGAGGGCTGATAAACTCTTTTGATGATGATACTGTTTGACTTGTTTGGGTGACTCACTTTGAAACCCTTATGGTCCTTCAGAGGTGAACTATGTGGTTTTGGGGAAGAGAAAGATCTTCACTGACTGATTTTTTTCTGCCTCAACACATTCTTTCCTGGATTGGGTTGAAATTTGTCCTGAACATCCAAGAGACCCTGAGGAAACTTGGCAATATGTTTTTATTGAAATAGTTGTTGCTGAATGTTTACAGTCATCAAATTAATCAGAGGAAGTCTTTTTTTTACCAGAATGAAGTCATTTCCAAAAATTCATTCATCTCCTCTAGTTTTCACTTACCAATTTTAGATGTTCAAGACAAATGTCAACCCAATCCAGTAAAAATAAGAGATTGGTGAGGTTTAGAATACACATACAGAGAATCACAAAAATGCTGAAATTTAGCTCAGAGGGTCAAACTTCTATTTAAAAAGTATTTGAAGTAGGAAGGTCCCATGAATCTAACAGAAGCTTCAACATGAATTTTTTCAAGAAAATACATGAATACATGAATTGGGGGGCCCTGGGTGAGTTGTTATGGAATTACCCTATTACCTCATTAATACAATAAATATTGAAATTCTGAGTTTGAATTTCTTCTCCAGAACTACACAGTGCCTCTTTAACGACCTGCAAGGAGTGAATATGAAACCAGAACTTCCAGAAGTACGAAGGCCTCACTCCAACCCAAATCACAAAAGAAAACCTTGCAGCATAACCTTACTATGTCTTGCAGACAATGAATTTTCATGTTTAATGCCCTGTTTCCACTGCACGGTACGGCTTGGTGCAACTTGACTGGACACACTTTTGATACCAGGTACTGGTACCCCCTCAACGTAAGCGTGATTCTTAGCTGATCATCATAGCGATGCTAAGAAACTGCTGTTCCTTTGACCACAGCTGACCACAGTGTGGTTTTGCAGGCTGCCAATATTTCAAAATCTGGGTTGAGTGAATAAAAAAACTGCGGCCTTGATTTGCAGTCTGTGTGTAGGGTGTTCTGTCACCTAAGTGACAACCCTAGTAACAATTCTCTCTTACACATCAGTGGTCTGCACTCTCTCCACCGTTTATTACTGACTCAGCTTGGTTGTGAACCTTTAACCAAGGTGATACCAGGAAAAGTACCAGGTACTATCCACAACTTTTACCAGAGGAAAACCAAAAAAGAAGGGCTCTGATCAAGTTAAGTAGACCATGCAGTGGGTTTAAACTGCCTTCAAGTATGAAGAAGCATTTAAAGCATTATAAAATGGTACATTTGACCATGCCGTCCATTGACTCCCATTATAAAGAAAATCAGAATAAAGTTCTGTATTTAAAACAAATAGAAATAGTTTTTAAAAAGTTTAATTGTGTCACAATTCTCTTTAGAGGGGAACTACGTGACCTGCACAGGCAGACAGTTCCATAAAACCATGGCTCTATACATTACAGTTGTTTTCAATGCATTTGTTGATCTCCAGTAACTTATGAATATTTCAAACAGCAGATCTGTTAAATCTGTTTGTGCCCAGATCAACATCAACATGTGCTTTGGAAGAGCACACCTGTGCTTTCAGGTATGAGGCCAAGAGTGAACATCCATGACACAGGGTGGGTGAACTTTAAAGTTGTTTTTTTTTATGGTGCTTTCAGTGCAGAAGTGTGGGGGCATAGGAGTGAACTCCTTGGCGCACTGTGGGTCGTTCTGACGTGCAGACTTGTGGGGTGTGTGCTGTTGTTGGAGCGGGAGGGGGACGTGGAGGGGGACGTGGAGGGGGACGTGGAGAGGGACTTGGAGGGGGACGTGGAGGGGGACGTGGAGAGGGACTTGGAGGGGGACGTGGAGAGGGACTTGGAGGGGGATGTGGAGGGGGACGTGGAGAGGGACTTGGAGGGGGATGTGGAGGGGGACGTGGAGAGGGACTTGGAGGGGGATGTGGAGGGTGCTGTGATATTCTAGGATTCATGTGCATTTTTCAGGGATTTGGCTTTTTGCTGGGATTGTTGGGCCTGTGTTGTCGGAGAGGGGGCGCTCGGGACAGGTGCAGGGTGGAGGAGTTTTGACTGGTGGTCTCAGACTTTTTTGACCCTCTACTATGTGTTTTATTAATTATAGCATTTTATGCAGGTGATCCTTGGACTGTAATTGGAGAGCGGTTTCTGCTCATTACAGACACATTTTTTTGCAGCCGTTTACGGAGGCTAAGACACCTTTCTTTCATGCAGTGAAGTAAAGTGCCAGTGAACGGAGAGGAGCAAGGAAAGAGAGTGAGCTTTTCCTAACAAAACCTAAAAATAAGGATACCTTTGGTGTGACAAACTCAACACATCTGTAACAGTAAAACATTGGAAATCAATTTATCACTTATTATTATTACTTATTGTGAAATGTTTTGCAGTTGTTTGTTACAACATCCACAAGCAGCACAAAAGTCTGGCATTTCATTTTGTAGAAAGACGCCTCTCTTTCATGTAGCTTTCCCCTCCAAAGTCGATATCAGCTATACATTGATTTTATGAATTTATCTGTTCATTTCTGCAGAAGGCACTGTCTCCTCATTTGTCTGGAAGTGATCTGGTCCAACGTCAAAAACAAATCACGGTCCACTGTAAAGCCTGTCTGAAGCATCTCAAACAGAGGCACGTAGCCAAATGGGAGAAGTCTACGGCACTGCGAGCTGATCAATACAGCAGCAGCCCTAAAACACAAGCAGCCCTGGACCCTGGAATACCCCTGAAATATCACAGACGTTTTTCTGTTTTATCAGTGCAATTACTAACCACATAACACTCTATAAATGAGGTTGTGTTTTCATTACATTATAATGTGTAAAATAAAGCAATAGTCCTTCCGAGCCTAATTCCCAACAGTAACTCTAGAATCATGCAGGGAACCCTGGCAGCTCCTCAGGTCAGTCAAGAGGAAAGTGTGTGTACCTGGTAGAGCTCGATGCGCTGCTCAGATACTCGGGCCCCGGGGTTTTGAAGACGGAAGATCCTGAGCTCGGCCTTCACCAGGTTGGAGGCGTTCTTCTCCATGGAGGACACATCAAACGTCAGTCGCCTGAAGTAAGGATTAAAGTGTGTCGGAGAGATGACATCTGCAAAGGAGAGAGAACGACTGATTGAAGATATGTGTGTGTCTGACAGACAGAGAGAGGGGAGGATATTTCTGACAGGTGTTTCCTTGATGCTTTTATCTGGAGTGGTCGACACTGAAACAAGGATGAAGATTTGGATCAAATGACAATAAGTAAAGATATGGAACCTAACAGCTGTGAACACAGACATGTAACAGAACTAAGGAGAGAACAAGTTGGTCTCTCACTTAAGAAAAACAATCATTTCAGCAAAAGAACAGATCTTCCTCCTCTGGCACACCTGCAGGTAGATCAGGCTCAGACCAGGAGAATATCCGTGCACAGGCCTACCTGCCAACACTCTGGATTGTTGTGAGAGTCTCCCTATTTTAAACCCTTTCTCCTGCGGTGCTCCTGATTTCATAGAGATACAAATCAACTGGGAGTGTGTCAGTTTCTGTGTAGGATGTGTGTCGTGGTATCTGGCAACCCATCCAAAGAGATGAGCGTGCACAAACCACCCTGCCTGTGCCTGTGGTGAGTCACTCGTACCTGCTCTCGCTCAAACCCTTCCCTCCGCTCAGTTTGCCGCTGAAAATGGACGATGCACATCCAAAGAAGAAGAAATGAGCTTCCAAATTCCTCTTGGTGCGAGACTTTCCCCTTTATTAACATCTGCCCCATCACACTTGCTCGACTTTTGCCTCCACTCTGCAGACTGTAGTGCTGCATCATATTCTCCCTCTTCTTATTTTTGAGAGGTCTCACACACTCTCTCCCAACATAGTAATGTTTCATGATGTAAATTTTAGATGTTGACATGTGATTGCTTTCTCTAGAGACTAGAAGAATTTAGAAAACACTGTAGGAAAGACGGGAGGCAGAGAGGATTCCTGTCCACCTTTATTGTCTCTATGTTGCCTTGAAAGCCTCTTCAGACCGTTTCTATCGAGACAAACTTATATACCGGCAGTGCAGTGTGCCACTCTGTCTCTTGTTAAAAGTCAATTTAGCTCATCCAGCAGTCAATCTCTTTCTCTCCCTGCAATCATCTTAAACAAATGATTATCCAGTCAGATCAGGTCCACAGACTCTGCAGCTAAAAGATAAATGTAATAGATGGGATGTTTCATTTGTGAATGTGAGTAATATACTTGCATGTGCCACTCGTTATGAATATAAACTGTTGAGGGTAAATAATAACTTATAGTCGAGGTGAAAAGTTTCCATCCACTCATAAAGAACATGTTCATCATGTCAGTCTTCAGCTCCAATGATTCCTACAGCTCTCATGTTTCTGTGATGAATGAGTGGAACACAAACTACTTTGTCACAAAAACATTCATGAAGTTTGGTTCAGTAATGAATTTATTATAGATCTTCTGAACATGTGATCAAACCTGCTGGATCAAAAACATACAGTGATTCTAATATTTGGTTAAATGTCTCTCAGCCATGTTCACCTCAGTTAGCTGCTTCTGATCTCCATCCACAAGCTTCTGGTCGTCCTCTGGATGAATATTTAACCTCTCCTCTTGACAGAATCAGTGAAGTTCAACTAAATGTGTTGTCTTCCTGGCACAGACTTGTTTCTTCAGCACAGTCCACATGTTCTGATGAGGTTCAAGTCAGGACTTTGGGAAGCCCATTCAAAAACCTCAGTTCTAGCCTGATTGATCCGTTCATTTACCACTTCTGATGTGTTTGGATCATTGTCCTGTTGAACACCCAGCTGCACCAGATCTACATCAGAGGACTACATATCCTGGCTAGTATGGGTCAAAGTCCAAAAACACTGGATCATACATATTCCATAATGCAACGTCATAGCTTTTTGTCTGTACTGTCTCTACATGGTAAATGTCCACATCTTTTAAACTGCACATGTCCAGTCTGAGGCTTCTGTTAAAACGTAAACGTAAACGTCTCCAAACCCAAACACAGATAATCCTGATGACATGACAGTGTTAGATGGTCATGGTCACATGACTCCACAAAGCTCCTCCAGAGCCACATTATGCAAATTATTTCACAGAATTAAAACTAATAACAGATCTTGATGTATAAAAACTGTGAAGTGGCCCTTTAAAGATCAGTTAAGATGCTTCATATTTCCACTGGCACAAGACCAGTACCACAGCCGCCATGCACAGTAGCAGAAGCCTCATACACTACTTACAACCATGTGTTTGGAAGTGTTTGAAAGACGCTTACACAGGACTGGGGTGACACGCGCAGCGTGACAGCTATATGTGTTGCCATGTCTGACAAATTCTGCAGAACACACACACACACACACACACACACACATGTTCAGCATAATACTGGAAACCATGTGTGTGGTTCCAGCATCCCAAGGCACGGTGAATTAGGAGGCCCAGAGGTCTTAAATTGATGGCTGTAATGTAAGACAGAAGCCTGGGATTAGCAAAACACTGCAGTTTGTTTAGAGCGAGTTTACAACCACAGCAACCAACCAGCCATGTGGCCTGAGCCCAGCTGACAGAGGCAGGCACAGAGAGAGAGAAGATCGTTTTAAACTCATTTTTTCAATAAAGTTAAACATTTTTTTAAACATTTCTGTGCTGATACAGTTAATGTCTGCTTCTGTCCGTAACGGTGACAGAAATGATCACTGGGAAAGACGACAATGACATATTGTCTGCTTTTCTGTTTAAAAAGTGTTAAAATATATGTTTAGCTGCTCAAGAAATGATCACATAAAAAAATAATTTGTATTTGACAGTTTTAGTTAGAACTGAAGAAGCCTCTTGGATGAGAGGTGAAACATCTTCAAGAAACTGAAACATGTCCAGTTGCCTACGATACGGCACTTGTAAAAATAAGTAAGTCTTAAATGAGTCTAAAAGCTGTGTAATTATGAATGGTTTCAGCAGAGATGAATAATTTACAACGATGGAAAGTACACGCATATTGTGTGATTTGTCTGTATAAACTGAAGATTTTGTAAAATTGTGTCAGAAAAAATCTGAATGCTATGAACATAAGTTTGAGAAACTTTCTTGGCTACTTTACATGTACTTTTATTATCCATGAACATTGGACTGATGTCATGCAAATTAAAGGGCAGACATTACATTAGCTCTTCTTTTATGTTAAAGTGATAGTTGACGGTCATCTACTGCATCACTTCAATGCTTTAGTTATATGAACGGGTCAGATGTGGGCAGAAGGCTGATCCAGTAGACTTGTGCCGTCCTTAGCTGAGATCTGGAGACTGTGAGGGCCAGAGCACATGATTCATCACATTTTATTGTGCCCCCTGTCTCCACAGTATGTCATCTACGTGTTATTGTGAGATTTGAACGAGCTTGTGGAAATCCTTTTTATTTGCGGGATGGGAAAAAGTTGCATCCTGAATGGATTTGTAGTATGTAAGTGACTGGACAGCAGAAATAGACAGCAGCAGAGGGATTTACTGTCTGATGCAGCTCCTGACTGTTTGTCCAGCCAACTCTCAGGATTCTGACAGCCGCCTGTGAAATACTTCTGCTGCTGCTGTGTTTCAACATGGCTGCTCCAAAGAGCTCCTCTCTCCTTATCTATCCTTATAGTTTAACATGTCAACGGGGGCTGGAGCCTCCCAACACACCTTCACACTCATATTCACACCTACAGCTGATTTCAAGTTTTCAGTGTAACAGCGCTCCTTATTTCCTTTTCAGCTTTGTTGCTGCAACATGTACAGCCTATGGCAGAAAGACTTCAGGCATTTATCAGACACTTTTGTCCAAAGCGACTTACAGTAATTCATACATTCATACACTGATGCCATGCAAGGTGCCGATCAGCACATCAGGAGCAGTTTGGGGTTCAGTGTCTTGCCCAAGGACACTTCGACATGCAGACCAAGGGAATCGAACCAGCGACCTTCCGATAACAAGACGCTTGCTCTACCCCGAGACACAGCCGCCCATCATCATCAGTGGAGAAGAAAGCAGGTGTTTTGGATTAAGAGCAGCGGACTTTGAGACCATCACAGCCCACGGCGAAACCTTTTTTCCATCATTCTTTAATAAATAATATTTAATAAATATGGTGTAAATGGTGAAATAAGTTGAAACAGTGTGTTCAAAGGGAAGTAAGACTCACATTTAAACACAAAAAACAGCCGACAAACTGACAAAAGAAACATCTTAATGTATTGTTCCTAGTGCAGAGACATTCACAGAGAAGGCACTGATGATTTAATTTGCTGTAGTCGTTTAACAAGGTCTGTTAAGTTTCTACTCATGCAACGACTTAAAATCACGCAATTTGTGTCGTGAGGGAGTCTGGGATATTGCCATGGTTATGATTAGTTAAAACATTGGCAGGTTATGAGAGCCCAAACGTGTCACTTACATGATAGTGAACTTTGAACTGTGCAATCAGACAGCGTTTAATCCTTTATGATTGTTGTTGGCTTCTCTGTGTCATCTCACAGAGGGCGGTCCTTCAGTGTGGCCCAGGCCACATGTGCGTACACACTGCTAGAAGATCAGGGTCACACGTGGCCCAGACCGTCTCTGAAACTGGTCTGAGTGATCGGATCTTAAATGCATCTCAACAATGTTCACACCTATACTCAAAGCCACTTCTGATCTGATCACTCAAGACACAGAAATGCCAGATTTTCTCAGTAGATGACTGGAAAAAACTCCTATTTACTGAAAAATCTAACTTTGAGATTTATGGCACTATTCAAGTCTGGTGAGCAGAAGCTCCACTCCATTCTTCAGAGAGACGCTCTGGTTTGATCTTTGTGGATAAGGATTCATCCTGCAGCAGGATAATGAGCCCGAACACACCTCAAGGCTTTCACACAACTACTGAAGTCCAAGAAGACCAAGGAGTCCTGCCTGTCATGGACTGTCCTCCACAGTCACCTGGCCTCAACCCCATTCAACATTTACTGTATGGGGGTACTTGAAAGGCCCACACGCACGGGAGGCGATAACTGATGCTCCTCAATTGAAGCAGGTCATTTCCGGCTCCTATGGCGCCCTGCAGGCCTGAGATTTGAAATGCCAACAGCACAGAATCAGCAGTAGATTGGGAAAAGTCACTATTTATATGTAGAACTCATATTCCTCTATAGAGACCTTAGTGGTGCCCACGGATCCTCAAAAATATACAAGCACTTGCTCTCATACAGCACATAGACACAGACAACAGTCTCCTCACTTGCAACAAAATGAATTTGGATTTACCTCAGTGTTACAGAACTGTGTTAAACTGGGACTGGGATGAGCAGTGTGTCCTCACAGGACCTCAGCTGTGATCAGCTCTCATTAAACAGGTGCAATTGTCCGATTTGTGTGACTTTGTTTATTATGGCTTTACTGACTCACACAGTAGGTCTGATTCATAAATTGCTTTGTTCACAGTGATTTATGGGCTGTAGCTAAAACACACCGATCTCTTAGGCCGGTCACCTGGTCCTCTCAGGGTCACTCGTTCCCTGGAGTTGCTCTGCAGCTGCAGTGTCTCTGGGCTCGTTAGGTAGAGTGGACGGGTCCACCATACGGCACCTCCACCATCCAGCCTGCTGTGGTGGTGGGGCAACTGGCTCATGACCCACTTCAGCGGCTCTGCCACTGGCTGCACAACCCATTAACACCAGACAACCATTTGTTTTTGTTTTTGCATCATGTTCATAAACAAATCATGAATAACAAATCATTTTATTATCTTCTGATTTTGTATTCTCAAATGAATTACGGATTATCAGATGATACCCAGAGCCACTGGACTGGGAGTCAGACGATCAACAAAGTCGTTACTGTTCATCCTGAGGGAAACATTCATCCAAATTCATAGAAATGAAATGAGAGAATGAAGTGAACTGTGTGACAGTTAACCAACACTTCCACAAGCCATTTGAATTGTTGCCATGTTTGAAACAGAAACATCAGTGACACAATCACCTTTGAATTACTGTCAGCAGGACCTACAGCAGAGGCAAACAGACGCAGGGATCAAAACCTGTACTCACTACTCTACTGGAAGCTTGTGACCTGAATGAATTACAGCAATTCTTTGAGCAAACAAGCACACATCAGCGTGTTTAATCCCTCCACTCCTCCGGATGCTGATCAGTGGCCAACATTAGAAGTTAGCAGTGTGACCAGCTGAGGCAGAGGAAGGTTAACGATGCTCCTTCTTGTTTCCTTCCCATTGGTCAACAGAGAAAGTCACACTTCCAGCTCCTGCAGAGCTGAAGGCCAACTGTTTACACAAACTGCTTCATGAATGAGTCTGCTGTGCTGTAACACCACACTGGGCGTATTGAGATGAGGCCCACGCTGACACATACTGTGGCAGACGCAAACTCACCTAAAAGCACACACACATCCACTAGTCTTCGTGGACACACACAAACAGAACTCAGTACTAGGCCCAGACTGATCCAGGCTCATACCAATATATTTTGATACTCAATATTGATTTTTTTGCTTTTCAGTATTTCACTCACAATTTAGATTTTATTGTGGGAGATTTGTTTTTCACAGCCAGTAAAACAGATGAAAATGTAAAATCTTCTTCTAGTATCTCAGCTCACAACAGCAGGGCACGTTGTTCAGGGCTGTTCTGGCAGAATGGACAAAACTCCTGCTGAAGCATTTCCCCCATTTAAAGTCCTGTCAGCCGCCTGCAGCCACATGTTAGCAATATGAAGCGGTGACTGAGGGGTGATCAGTGTCATCTGCTATTGTGAGTGTTATGTGTGATGGCTCTGTGGTCCATGTCTGGGTGATGTGGTGGGAAGGCAGAACGTGTGATGCCGGAGGTGGTTAACATGGTAAAGAGCAGAGGGAACAGGACGGCAGGATAGGCTGAAATAGGTCTACAACTAACAATTATTTTCATTATTGATTAATCTTTCAATCATTTTCCTAATTCATTGATGAGCTGTTTGTTCACATCACACACGTTGTCACTTTTTTTCAAAGCTCGAGATGAAGTTCTCAAATGTCTTGTTTACAACCCAGGAGAGAAATGTTCATTTAAGGAGCGACAATCAGACAATTTTGGACATTTTTTTCTTAAAAAATGTCTTAAAACTGATTTATGTTTCCAAGATCAATTTTACGTGTGCGGACCATGAGATGAACCACCTCCAGAGGAGAGCCAAAGCGACTCATGATGAGCCCCGTCTCCCCTCAAACACGGGTGTGTTGCAATTCAACTCATGTCTGTTCAGGAGACCAGCGTGTTCAGTGCTCACTGCTTTCGTAGCTTCTATCTGTATCTCTTTAGTTTCTCTCCTACGTCCCTCCTGTACTGTAGATATCAGCTTTATTTCACTGTTTCATCATTTTTGCGTTCAACTGTTTCAGGAGTTGTGTTATTGCTGAACAACCATCCCTGACTTTGCTGCTTCACAATAAAAGCTTTTAGGTAACAAAATAACTATAATAATTATTTGAAGCTATTTATAGGGAATTAACTGTGTTTGTCACCAAATTAGTGGAGCTTTGTTAGCAGCTATCCCTGTCCTTCTGGAGGAATTAACACCTGGACTCACATCAGACTCTGCTCTGATCCGGAGCTGTTTACCAACGAAAGGAGAGCTCAGAGATGACTTATTAACTTTTGAGATTAAAAAGTGAATTTATCTATAGTCCCATTTATCACCCTGACTGCAGCAGTGATCTGCCTTCCATTGTTGCAAAAAGCTGAGGTACACCGAGCTGGCCGCTGGTGCGCAAGATCGAGGCTGGACAGCAAAGGTCCGACCGGTGGAAGTAGGCTGCAGACGGTTTGTAGCCTCATCTACATTGAAGCTACTACGGGAGATGGGAGTGCGAGGGAAGCCCCATCGGCAGGCAGTCCAAGGCCTCTCCAGAGCTGCGGAAAAGGGGAGTCAGTGGCTATGGATGAGAAGAAAGGACGTCACCTGGGCCCTCAAGTGAGCAGATGGCATCTAGGGGGTGAGCCTGGGACGCCAGGATTCACCGCTGAACCCTCTGGAGGTGTCATGGGCCTATCAGCTAAACACCGGTGAATGAGGGCGCCCACTTGATAACCCGGAGGACGCCATCTCTCACTTGACCATCCCACAGAGTCTCGTAGCAGCTAGGCTCAAGTATGCAACTAGGGATTTTATCATCTAGTCCTACAAAACATATGTGTTTATGTACTATCAAGTTGACTGCCAACTGGAGCTGGAAGAGAAATGTACTTTACTTCATTAACACAACCTTAAAGGGAGACGAGGTGGGAAAAAAGAAGGAGGGCCGTATTTAATTGATCTATGGCACATGGTCTAAAGTGCATGGTGCAGGTGCATTTAGGACGTATTCAACTCAGCAAAATATATACCATAGGTCTGGTCAGTCTAACAGCAGTCTTACATATCATCTGTAAGAGGAGGGGTGGCATAAACTACAGCCTTCACTAATGGAGCCTGACTTTAATAAAGGTCAGTTTGATTTGTTGGCCTATTCTTTGGGGATTTCTAAGTAGTGTTGTACTTGTCATGTATCCACATGCTCAATCATACACTTAAGTCCTCAAAGACAGAGCACTGAGTGGAGTGCCTGTTGATATATTCAAGTAAAGTGAGATCCACAGGGAAGTTCCAGGGGCTGGTTGAGGGTGTGGGGTGTCAGCAAATCACTGCATGACTGCAGTGTACAGCAGAGTCAGCCCACATTCCCACTGATTTATACAAACCTGACATAAAGATGATCCACCACAACTGGCACTGTCGTCTGTGTGTGTGTGTGTGTGTGTGTGTGTGTGTGTGTGTGTGTATACATACATTGCTAGATCGCTCCATCACAATGACAACACTAAGATGGGAGTAAGGTGAGCAATGTCATATCGCCCCCACACCCTCCTGCCCACACACACGCACACACTCACACACACACACACAGTGACATAGATGCTGTTCATCATGTATGTCCTCTCTCAGAGAAAAGCTGCTGTCACATGAGAGCTGTCAAACAGGCCCGACACAGCCGCCCTAATTCCTGCAGTCAGTCACTTCATTACTCATCACTCCCATTACCTCAAACAGTGATGGCAGAGCACCACAGCATGTTGTGTTCTGTGGACACAACACAAGTGAAGAAGAGACAGAGAGGTCATCAGTGACTGTCCTCTGTTGGTCGAATGAGCTGTTAAATAATAAAACATGGTTACTAGTGATGTACTGAATCAATCTATTAACTACAATGGCACACAGTAGAGTGTATACCTACACCAGTGCCCAACAGTCTTCTTTATTTCATTCAAGCCTAATACAATATCAAACCCATAGCTGTGTATTACCCTAAATTTGAAACTACTCATAACTGCTGAACCATAATTTAAGATCACCAGATCTCAGATCTGCATCAAGTTGTTCTCACTCACAGAGACCAGCCACCTACATACACCTGATGTTTCTCATCAGGATCCATCAGCAGTGTTCACTGAGAAGTGAATGAACATGTTGAAAAACAGCCCATCTCACAATGTTAAAGAGAGTGAGAACAAATGTCCTGGATCCGTCACTTTAACTGGATCAGCACCCCAAGTTAATGAGGTCTATTCTGGGCTGAGACCCGTCCTCCATGTGAGTCCAGTGGAAATCTGTTCACTAGTTTTTGTGTGATCCTGCTGAGAAACCAACCGATCAACAAACATTCAGTTCAGCTTGCTCACTGTTAAACCTACTGACAAGAGACAAAATCAGAGCGCTGACTCGAGTGCGTCGAAGGTTCTACCATTGCCATGGTAACTGATGTCCAAATCAGTGTTGTTTTTTTTGTTTTGTTTTGATTGACAGAAAGGGAAACACGTTTTGTCGGCTGCACCGAAAAAAAGGGAAAAGATTACTGGTTAGTCTCCAAACCTGCACACATAAAAACCAGGCGCATGCACGTGATACAGGCGCACAGAACAGCATCTGCAAGTGGACAATCATCTTCAAAAGCGAGCAGCATTTCTGCTCCACATGCACAGACGCTGTCTGGCTCTCTGGCTCTTTAGCTGCTGAAGGCTCTGCTATGTTCATCACTTCTTTCTCTGGGAACAGAGATGCTACAAACGATGCTATGAGACGGTGAGAGTGAATCACAACAGTGAAGTTGTTAGCTGGTCAGATAAACAATGAGCTATAAAGCTCTGTGCCGCTGAGGGGAGCTGCAGAGTCAGGTGGTAATTCTCTAGGTCCAGCACGATCCCTTTCACGCTGTTCATTTCACATTGTCATGAGATACATTGTTATAAAATAGCTTTTCTAGGCACTAAAACTATATTATATTTTTCTTTTTTATTGAGCGAAGTCAGTGACCTTATTTACATTCACTTGAAAAATTAAGAACATACAATAATACTAAAAATTAAAACAATTGTGCTGAAAGCCAGTTGGTTTTTGTTTGTATACTTTATATTTGATATACTTTAGATAGCTTTTTTCAAAGAATCTTTTAAATGTATCAAAGATACAACAGCCCTTCTCAGACAGAGATTCCACAATATCGCCGCAACGGGCATGAAGCCTCACCAGTGTGTCAGTTCGTCAGTCAGCATGCTGGCAGTATAATGTTTTGTGGCTGAGATCCTGAACCATCATGCACTGTGGAGCGTGACGTACTGTAAATACGTTTTTTGCTCTAAATGACATCACATAATCACGAGTAAATCATGGAAGAACTGAACTGAAGACTCGGTCAGGAGGGCTGACCAGGTTGCGTTGATTTTCCTCATTAAATTTTTTCTATATAAGTTGCCAGAGACAGTAACTACAACAACACAAGAGAGGAAAGCAACAACAAAGTTATAAACAGCAGGAGCTGCCTGGCTCTCTCTGCCGGGGACAGATGCTGTTTTCCGGGCGGAAGTGTGACTAAGAGTCGGTAGGACAGACAGGATGACAGACAGGATGACAGACAGGATGACACTTTTCCACAACCTCAGCAGTTTTTTCCATCATATAAGATGCCAATGACACGACATTACTGTTGTTTGGTCCTGTAACGTTGCTGTGTGGGTTTAAGTGTAGGACATTTCTCTTTTATTTGATGAGTGAAGGATCTGTTCAGGTATCAGACGCTGCCGGCTTTCACTTTACTGTTTACTGTTACTACGTCCACTGACTGATCAGAGGTGGAACGAAACTGTCCCTCATTCTGCCTCTGTAACTTTCACACAGACAGCGAGGCAGAATATTCCTGCCTTGAAACAGCAGTGTGACAGAGGCTACGGATATGTGTCTGTATTTGTATTAATGCAATAGTTCAACATTTTTGGTCATTTTCTTTTTTCATTTTCTGTCCAAGAGTGAGATGTGAATATCAATATTTATCTAATGACTGAGTGAATAAAGCTAATACTGCTACTTAGATACAGATTTCTTCAGAAGACAGTGGCTCCCAGACTGGGTGCTGGAGACACCCAGGGGTCTCTGATGTCCTTCCAGAACATATCCAGAAAGATTAACTGTTTAATACACTGAAATTCCATTTACTATAAAAGACCTCAATCAGAGAACTTTTAGCCTTGACTGCTCTAATCAAAGGTTTCACTCTCATCAGTTCCATCTCTCTGTGTACATTGCTGCCTAATACTGTTTTTAACATTGCATTTCATATGGAAAAGATGTTGTAATGACAGATTAGCCAGAAATCCAGCCCTCAGAGTGGTACTAACTCTGTCATTGCTGAATGGAAGAGGTCCATGAAGCCAGTGGTTTCTGCTGACAAAGACACCAGTCATAGAGTTTGTAGGCTGGGGAAGAGAGAAGGGCCAAGCACAGCGTGGTCAGCCCTCTCCTCTCAGGAAGGAAGCTTGTGCTTGATGGATGACTCCAAGGTCCTGCAGTCAGGAATATGTTGAGGATTTTATTATCTGAAAAAGATTGATCAGTGACAGAAGGGCCCCACTGTGCTTCCGGCCTGCTGTTGAATTTCTGCCTTTTATCAAATTGTGTCACCATCATGTGAAGGATCTCTAAGCACATTAGACCTTCAAACCTTACTGGGAGATTTCGTCCAATGGAGCTCCACCTCAGAAAATGCTTAATGTCAGGCATGTTCTGAGAGAGACTTGACTTCGCTCTCAGTGTACACAGTAAAGGCAGGGTGGTGAGGGTGAACCAGACATCCTCAGCCTTTGGACTGAGATCTGCTGTCTAACATAACAGTCTTCGTTGTCTAGTCTGTTGCTGGACCAATAATAATGTGAACCAAAAACCAACATCTCATTCGCTTCTTTCCACTTTGACTGCTAATCTCAATCTGTTGACTGATGATCCTGAACTGTTAAAGACAATGACAGACAGCTAAATGTCAAGTGTATCATTTTTTGGCACACTACATTGAAGTGCCATCATGATAATGTCATGTCTTTGATACCAAGTTTAGTATCACGATTCTCAATACTGAAACGATACTGATTCGATACTCGATACCTGATTGAACAGACACATGGACAGTATGCATATACAGTATGCATTTCAATGAAATATTAACTGTTACATATCATGGCAGGTTCCTTTTTTAATGGCTGTTTTGCCTGATAGTAAAGAGCCACCACAGTTTAGTTTAGCGGAGGCCTGTAGCTAGTAGCCCTATGATAGTTAGCTGGCTTCAAAAAGCACCAAGATAATGGTGCGTTCAGTCAATGTCTGAGGTCAGAATTTCTTAGTTGAAATTTCCAACTGCCGACCTCAAAGCAATCCAGATGTACGACACCAAAACTGAACAAAAACTTGGCTGAACATGAGACATTGATATCTGTTTCGCAAGTGCACACACAAGTGATGCCTCGGCAGGGCAGCCTCCTCGCATATGAAGAAAATAGAGTAGGGAAAATGACACATAAGGTAACAGATGCCATTATACATCTTATTTGACTGCACTTTTATACTTGGAAACCTATCTAAATATTCCATTCACTCAGCTAATACAAATACTGTAGTCTACAAATACACCCTACCCTCTTCCAGTTGGTGCTGCCATCGTTGTGTGACATCAGACAGCTGCTCCCTCATGATGTCGAGGTAGATGGATCTGCCCCGAGTTTACAAGTAGGGATTCAGATTTGTAAGTGTTGTTCCATTGTACTTTTACTAGTAGGAGGCTGGAAATGTTTGAGTTCTGAGTTATCTGGAACGTAGCATTAGGCCCCAAATAAATGCAGCTTTTCTGAAATGTGTGTCATGCTATCTACGATACGGGGTAGGAGCGACTTGGACATGCAATCTCACAAGCGCCTGACTTGGCTACCTTGCTAGTACTGCCACCTAGTGGATCAATTGCAGCTGATACATTTGACCGACAACAAGAACTGAATGTTGGAAAACATTTGATTACAGAAAAGTATTGAAGTAGTCGGCAGGCCTGAAGCTGCCACTGAGGACACCGAGGTCATGTCAATGCTACTTTTTCTGGGTCTTTATTAAAAATGTTAACATATAAATAAGTAGACAATTGCTAAAACTAGCAACTATGCAACTAGATCGTTACATGACAAACTGTATGTGAGGAGTCATTCAATCAGTGTGTGAGGCCGAGGGGAGCTCAGCCTACCTGCTGCAGCTACGCTGTCTGTCCCGTGCCAGGCATATTATTGGTATGTATTTAATTTAAAGACATATCAGGGCCTTTGTATCTTCTCAACAATTTTGTACAGCATGGAATCTGTGGAAGATTCAGTAATTGTTTTTCAAAGGAATAAGTTTAAATCACAGGGTTATTTTTTGTAAAATTCCAGCTCCTTTTTCTTCCCAGTACAACTACTAAGATACATAATGTGTCTCATTTTCTCTGGTACACACTACACACTTTCTACATCTATTGTAAAAGTAGTATTAAGAATGTCCGAGTCTGAGTCCGCCAAGCACCAAATGTGGGAATATTTTCCGTTTGCTGAGTAAATCTCATAAGACTCTCCGCCACACTGACAATTTGTACCCAAAGTCATTTAATAAGAAACTCTGCTGACGCTGTGTTTTGGTGTCGTACTGTATATCTCCGTAGACCGATCTTTGCTTCTCTCCACAGTCTGTCTGTGACGGAGTTTGACACACTCTTCATGGTGCATTCAGGTGCACATCTTAAACTTTGAACTTTATCGCTTTGTATGGCAAAGGTGCCCTGACAGGCGTTAGGTGCACCTTATAAAAATGTAACAGTGTGACAGTAGTCAGGGCGTAAAAGACTCATAATAGCATTGTGCTGAAAACTGTGACCTTAAAACTGAACATCAAGTCAAAGCGTAGATTTGGAGAATCGTGACACCAGTACCCCCACTCTCCCTCTAACTTTTACTTGCATGCATGATATCAGCCTGTTCTGGACATGCACTTTATGTTTCATGGTCATAACTACAAGTTGTTTCATTCAGCAGGTTTGTGGAGTTGGGGTCATGACCTAATGAAAGCTCAACCTCAACTGACCTCAGATACACTTCCTGAGTTGTGGATGTGTTGGTTGCAGGTTGCAGCTGAGCAAACTCTCTGCTCTTTCCACTCTGAGCTGGACTCCATGGTTTCTGGGGGAAAAATGTAATGATTCAGCTGCGGCTGGCCTCAACTTTACGGGGCTACTTTACGCACTGTCAGGGAGTTGGAGGTTGCAACATGAAGGGGTTATTATTATCTTGGCTAGGGTCGAGCAGGACACCTGCAGTGGGCAAACATCTGACCTTGAAGACAGGAAGAACTAATCTGCACTAAAACTGTTTCATTTGGAGTCGATTATCGAGGATTCAGGCAGCTTCAATACTCCAGTTCTCGGCCATGACGGATGTTTACCAGTTTGAGTTTTAGTTTCCAAAAGTTGGTTCTCTTTCATGACCGAAACAGGTGGCAACCATATTATTCATGTCTATCCACTGAAAAAAGAAAAGAAAAGAAAAAAAACCAAAACAGATTAAAAGTGTGGGAATACATAAATGAAAACATTTGCAGTGAAATAATTGCGCCGTGATCCCGAGCTGTTCAGAACTCAGCTGTGACTGCTTTTGCAGATGTACTGGCATGAAGAAATCCACATGTGCACGTCTCCTCAGCACTGGTAGAAGGTTCTGGCACCCCCACCATCATCATTTTCATCTTTTTCTCCTCACATACATGTGGTGATATTATTGGCTGTTTTGTGTGATATTTAAACATTTCATTTACCATGGAGACCTTTACTGCAAAACATGTAATTACACAAAACATAACAAAACACTGTATGTAATTCAGAGGAAATATTCTTTTCTTGTGAGTGTGTTATCGCTGTGTTGGCACAGTGCATTCTTCTAAACTCAGATTTATTACCGGATGCAACTGTTTACTACCTGAGAATCACTTTTATCGTTTGAGAATGGAAACGGGGTAAATAATAGTCCACAGGGCTGGAATGCTGGGAATGACTTGAGGGAAAAGTATTTGACCTACTTTTAAGTATTTCTCACTTCTGACATGCACAGGAAGAGAAGAATATAAGAGTGTCAGTAAGTAAAACCATTTCTACACCTAAATGAGTGTGTACATGCAGGTAAGCCACTCCGTCCCCATTACCAGGAGACAAGTTTTCCTTTCTGCTCTTTGTTTCCTTGAGGTTCATGTTTGTCATCACAAACAGAGCAGAAAAAAAGCAGATCATACTCCTCATCAGACGTGTTTTATAAGTCTTATTACACTGAATTAGACACATCATTTTATCTGGATCTGATGACGGGAGGAGCTCAGAAGTGAGACATTTCGCTTGTTTCTCATGTCTGATTGGGTACTGACATGGAGGACAACAACAATGTTATCGTGGTAAGTTTTTTATATATTTGACTTCAGACTCTCCTTCCAACTCAACAGTGACTGAACAGTATGCCCTGAACGTTCTAAAGTGTACTGTAAGAAGTTTTTATCCAGTTATCAATCAGTTTCAGTTTAATACTGATGCCTCCATATGACCTACAGGAGCAAACGAGACCATCAGATAAAAGATTGGCTGTTGCTATATAAAGGTTGAGAAAATGATTTTTCAAGTTTCCGAGGTATGAGCCGAGTACTTGGCTGAGTATACAGATAAACAGTCACGCTAACGGTCACACAAAGCTGGTTTTGAACTCGATAAGTCAACCCAGGTTTTCCACATCTGGACATGAGTGACAAGTCTACTGACAGCAGAGCAAAGTATTTTATAAAGAAGAGCAAACTATTAGACAAATTGAGGCAGAGGTTAAACACATAATCCAGGCTGAGAACACACAGTTACAGCTGCCAGACGCAGGAAGGCCAGCTGACGGCTGAAAAACTGTTAATGTATGAATTCATAGGTGTAGAATATCTCAGGCCCATCATTAGTGCATGAGTAGATCTGACTATAATTACATTTGTGTTTCCATTAAATACCAGGTTAGGTGTGCAGCATAAGTTACCATGGTGATGAAACCTGGTTCACCCTGAAGTTACCGCGCTGACTATAAATCCTGCTTCGTAGTACAGGCCTCTGGAAATGAATGCTGGTTTAACCCTTCCCACTGAAAATAACAAAAAGAACCAGATGTTGGCCGGTGGAAGTGTACTTCTTTTTTTCTTTTTTTTTTCCATTTACACGTTTTATTTTTAGTGTTGCGTATTAATATGAAATTAAAGTGTGATCTTGTTTGCTTTAGAGAGATGGTGATGGTAATGCCCCTAAAGAATAATAAATGGTGCAATGTAGAGGTGTAATTACAACAGTACTAGTTTAATAACATAGGACACTAGCTTAACTTGGCGGAGGAGATCCTCTATGTATTTACCACTACTGATAATGTATGTTTTCCTTGATAAAGATGATTGATCATTTAGTATATACAGCTTTAGGTGCATCTTTTTTTTGGAGAAAATTAACTGCAACTAAAAATAGTTGCAGTCTTTATAAAAAAAAAACTACATGCAGAGGAAATGGAACTTTTTCTGGATTAAATAGTATCCACCGGCTCCATCCAGTTCTAAAAACCTGCAGCCTGTATGTAGCCTGAGAGGCGAAACCAAGAGATGATCTATCAGCATTCTTATAAACTCAGATCTTCTCTTATCTGGATTTTGGCAGCTGGACAGTAAGAGGACACTGGACAGAGGTTAGTTAGAGAATTAAAATGAGACAATATAAGTGAGGGGGACAAGAAAAGGATTTTAAAAATGGGGACTTCCCCCCATCACCAGGGGAAAGTAGGCCCTGAGCAGCAGTGAGAAACAACAAATGATATAATATACATAGATGTGTTTTGCTGAAGAATAAAGAATCCTTTGCAGTGACAGTGAATCATATCATTGTCCAGATTATAGAAGTGATTTATGGAAAAGGAAACCGGACAAATTGAGAGAGTAATGGCAACATGGCAGATGAAGAAGAACGAAAGAATGATAAAGAGAGCAGCAGATAGGAGCAGACGGCTGTGGACACACAGCAGCCAAAAGGAAATGAAGGAAACAGCGAGAGGACGGGGGACAGGAGGAGGGGAGGGAGGTGTCAGGAGCAGGAGAATAAACGCAAAGTCTCAGAGTAAGAAAATGGACAGAGAGCGAGAGAGGAAAAAGAAAAGGATCTACAGTGAGGGAATGTGAGCTCCCGCCTGTCTGCTTCCCTGCAGACGCCTCCGCCCAGCCGCTCACCTGCCAATAGCAAATTGAAAACAACTCCACATATAATCCCCGGGAACTAAAAATACTCAGCATTTTATAGGCCCGTCCTCCTGGCCTGTCAGTCTCCACAGGCACAATTCCCAGCAACAGATAAACACACATATACACAATGCAGATACACGTTGTTTATTCACTCTGTGATCAACACATGAATTCGTTCATCTGACCCAAACAATCACTATCAAAAGTAGAATACTACTCAGTAGAGCGCATACCTCCGCCAAGGCTCAAAATATCAAACTCAAAAGTCTTGTATCACTCTGAATTCTTAAACCCCTCATAACCATAATTTAATTAACACTTTCCACCTGCTCTCAAGCCACAGGCCCATTTTCTCATGGTGAAAAACAAATGTATATGTGATAACGGTCTGCATGAAGACAGCAGTCAGCAGCATCTCTCTCCTCTGCACTACAGAGCAGGCCGGCAGCAGTAACATGGACACACTCTCTGTTGCTCTGAAACCTTCTACAGACTCCCAATAAGAGGTTATTAAAACTCCACCAATTTTCCACATTAAAGTGTGTTTACAGGTCTTGGTCTCTACTACTACATATGTGAAAAAGTAGTATAAAGCCTTTTGTGGCTCCAGAGGAAGCTGCATGTAATCTGATAAACTGCAGCAGGGTTTGAAAGGGAAGATGAATGTGTGAAATAAAAAAGGTGATATATCCCTGGTTCTCTGGTGGTTGGGAGGTTATTCATCATGGACCGTGATTATTGACTTGACATTATTATCATGACCCCAACCTCTGCGGTGGGTACTGAGTGCCTATAAATGCACTGACTTGACCAATGCTGAATCTAACTCCAAACTGAATCGGAAAGTTGGCAGCTCTGATTTTAAACTACATTTTTACCAGGAGGAACAATACACTACCATGCACATGTGCACATTTCACAATTTACAAGTCCCCCCACCCAAGCTCCGTAATGATGACTGTTTTTGCGTTGATCTCATTTGGATGTATCCGCAATATAAACAAAAGAGTGGAAAGTAATGTGCAGGCAGGCACAGAAGAGTACAAAGCAGCTACACTCCGTGCACGAAGATCCCAGCGTAGAAAGAAAGCTGCAGTACTTTGGATCTGTGTCCAGCAGCAGAGTGAATGGGCCGTATGGAAGCGCGAGAGACTGAGTGGGGAAATGTTCTGGGCAGATGTTTTGCAGAACTTTGATGATGAGCCATTCAAACACCATTTTCACATGTCCTGGTGTATGTTTCAGTATGTGTTACAGCTGATTAAACCAGCGCTAACAAGGAGGATAACACGTCCACTTGCTCGCTGTGAATTCACTCAGGACAACTATCTGCTTCATTCACACGTGTGGCTCATGCAGACTGAGGACTAGGGAGCTGGCAGGATAATGTCTGGGGCAAGTAATGCAGACATTTGTGTTCACACATGCAGCTCCTCTGGGTAAACTCTGGATAAATCCAGAGGTAGAGAGCAAGGGGTTTTATTTTTCCAACCCAGTGTTTCATATACAACACACTACTTCCTGCATTGACACTGAACATTGTCATCGGGAGCACATCACGAGGTCTAGCAAAGTAATTTAGCCCTGGACATAATTTCTGGGGCTATTGGGCAGCAAATTGTAGGTTGAGACAATGCTTAAAATCATCCAACGCTTCTTCCTGCACTATTTTGTAATAGTTTTATTTAATTATTTTTAAATATCCACACCCAGATTTTTATCACTATTTGTTAAGTTAGAAGTGCCACTGCATCCCTTCTACAGCCAAGATGAATAAATCCCAAGAAAAAGTCAACCACAGCTGACTCAACACTTTAGCCCACAAGACAAGCTTCAGAAGCTACGTGAAGGCACAGCAACCAAAAAGTTGTCGATACCGTGGCGTCACATGCTTTCACAATCTTCGCAATGGAAACGATCCTCAATGCCCATTTAGATGGAATTACTACTCTGGAGCACTACATTGGAATCCACTGCCCATGAATGAAAAATTTTAGCTTGCTGTCGAAGACCTGGTCTTGCGCTTCAAACGACAGAGCCTCTGAAGTCTTTGCGGAGGGAATAGGCTTTGGCCTAATCGATCCAGCCACCTGCGTGTTACTATTAATGAACAGACTGAGCAGAGGAAGCTGAGCCTTTCTACTGGGTCACCTGAAGTAAGTGAATAATCTGGGCTCTGCTCTTTGAATTTTATTTTATTTAGTTTTTTTTATAAATGAGTCTCTAGAGACTCTATAGACTGACCTGATCCTTTAGCAATTCTCTTTATATTGAGCAAAGCTGACTTTTTAATTATGAGTATCTAAGAACTGTTACATTTTGATGGGCAGCAAACTACATCACAGTTAACTGGTGGTATATGATATTTCCTGCTTGCTCATCCGTGTGAAAAGATTATTTTAAGTGTAATAATGTTATTATCTGTTAATAAAGTCAGTTAGGACTGTTTTTTTTTCTCTTTTCTCTTTTCTGTGTGCTGTGACATTGCTCTGTGTTGTGCACTTTAATTAGCGGATCATTGTTTCACCTCAAAGGTTACTTGGGTCTGTGATAAATGGCTGATGTGTGTCAGAGAGACGGGCTAGGATCCATCAGATCTGCAAGCTGGAATGTGAGGAGACCTGGTGGGCCTATCAAAAGAGCAAGAGTGCTTTATTATCTTAATAACATCCCCCGTGGTTCATATAATAGAGAAGAAGAATTACTGAGATCCCTCACATTTTAAATACATTCGGTTCCTTTTCAGGATACAAGTTGAACATTAGTAAGAGCGAATGTTTCCCTCTTAGTTACGTGGCAAAACAGATCCCCCGCCCAAATGCTACCTTTTCATCTGGCCTCCTCTGGTTGTTCGATATTTAGGCATTAATATCTCACGCAGTCTCCCTTCACTTTAACATTAAAGTGGGTTAGGGAGGTCAAATCAGACCTCCAGCATTGGAATGCTCTCCCTGCTGTTGGGAAGAATCAAAATATATTTTTTGGTGTTCACTAATAAGAAGAGCAGTGTTACTGCTTTTCAAAGGCGTGTTTGACTTCATTGGAAGGATCAAAAGCCTCCATGGCCAACTCTTGGCTGAGAGACTTCATGTCCTTTCTATACTTTGAGAACATTAAGTACAATACGAGGGGTTGCTGTGATAATTTTGACAAAACTCAGGATCCTATCCTCTCTTTTGTTAATTCTATCCATCCTTTGAAAGATTAGCATGATTTATTTAGTTAGTCATTTCACAGTTTCATGTGTATGTATTAAATGCAAACTAACTTGACAGCACGTAGTGAATACACCCTGGATCATTGACAGCCTATCATATCTCTTGATAAACTCACCAACAACCAACAGGCGTGTAGTTCGGTTGCACCATCACCATGTGACTGACAACAACAGAAGCTGGTGTCAGAGGGATTACTATGGACCGCAGTTCTCACAAGACCAGCTGTGCTCTGCCTGTAAAACTATTAACTCACACAGTAGTAATGTCTGCTTTTCTTGGGGTCTGATGCAGTGACCTACGAGCCACAGCCCTGCCGGCAGACACACAGACCCCTTCTGCCTCTGTCCTGGTCTTCTGCTGCTCCTCTCTGTGTCACTCATCACATCATCACTCTCTCTTCACTGCCGGAGTGTCTCCGGCTTGTTAGGTAGAGCGGACTGGCTGGCTCTGGCCGCCGCTGCTCCGCCACCCGGCCTGTTTGCTCTACCTAGGAGCCCAGAGACACTGCAGCTGCGACAGCCAACATGGTTGGCACGACCACCGGGGCAACTACGACTCACAATCCACCGCACCAGCTCTGCTGCTAGTCGAGTGTTTTACAAACCAACCATGAGAAAAGCACAAGTACAACCCATTAACACCAGAGTGAGAAAATGAGTGCTGACGGAGAGGACATTTTGAATAAGAAAGGACAGGTCAACTCGCAGGTATGAAAGTATTTTTATTTATTTGTGTGATTTTGTTTCTGTCTCTTTCATTGTTGTGTTAACATAATTATAAATTATGTGTGTAAGTAAAAAGATTCAATTCCACCTTTATTTTGCCAGGTCTTTAAAAAAAATAACAGGTCATTAAAAATGATCAATAATTATCGATATCAGTGTTGGGACTGACCACATGGTTCTGACATCAAATGCGGCCTGCGTGTAGCCCAATGCTTAAATGCAGCTTTTGCACTATCAAAGCCTGGAAGCAAAGGAAAGTGCACTGACCCTGAGTGCTTGTCACAGTCCCCCCAGGTTTAAAAACTACCATTGTCTGTGAGCGCACCTAAACGCATCAGTTCCACCGAGACTGGAGGAGATAGGTACAGCTGCAAGATCATTTCATTGCAGTCCCAGATGTTACATGTTGCTGGAAGCATCAGCTTCCGTCTGCGCAACGGTTACACAATGGGAGCACCCAGACGTTTGGATTTTACCCGCCTAGGCCGCAGTCTTTCATCCAGCTGGACGAGCCAAAACTGCCCCGTGTTCACCAAACACGCTCCGGATTCAGAAAAGACGCTGTGCAACCAGCCCCTTTCCCCGCCTGCAGAAGGAGGATTTTACCTCACAAACGCCCGCTTTGCCCGTTTTCTTAATGCCCACGTCGACTACGCTGTTTTAACAGCCAGCGCAGGACGCTGCAACTGCCTTTAATCCATGCCGAGGAAGCAAACTGGAATTAGGAAGACACGCAATAAAAGTGAGGCTTAATTAGTGCAGGGTTTCCTCTACATGTAATTGATTGTGGGGCACCACCACGGCAAAATAAGGCCGCCACACCTTCAGAATAATGTTTTTTTTTTGTTTTGTTTTTTTTCTCCTTGTTTTTATGTTGTTTTATGTTTATGTTAATGTAAATTACTGTATGAAATGTGAATTTTGGCACAAAAAATGGTGTTTTTCATGAAATGTGACGCTACGCTGCAAATACCCTTATTTTGAAAAAACAACACCGGAGTCACCACCTGCCTGTCTGGCTGCGGCGCGCGAAAGACTAAGAGAGTAGAGACGACAGTCCAACGTGGAGGGACACAAAAGGGTGAAAGAAAGGTAGCCTACCTAAGCTAGGTTATATTTGATACAGTTTTGTTCAAACCCGTGAAAACGACCCTAATGTTATAGATGGATTAGGCTACAGAAAAAATCCTGAGTCGGGATCAGTGTTGCCACAGTTACCTTGAAAAAGTAATCTGATTACTTATTACTGATTACTCCTTTAAAAGGCAACTTAGTTACTTTACTGATTACTTGTTTTAAAAGTAACTAAGTTAGATTACAAGTTACCTTCGAGTCAACCGTGTTTAAGGGCAGCATTTCCTCTACAACATACCGCCCGACCAACTTCTTCAACTCTCCCTCACTTACTTGTTTTGCACTGAAGTCCAGCTTCTGTTGTTTGGGAGGTGGGGGACCTCCTGCAGAAGTCCAGCTTTTGTTGTTTGGGAGGTGGGGGACCTCCTGCAGAAGTCCAGCTTTTGTTGTTTGGGAGGTGGGGGACCTCCTGCAGAAGTCGAGGCCGTGGCTTTGCTCGCAGCTCTCTGCTTAACACCACCTGGTGGGACTTACTCTGTAAACTTAACTGTGCTGTGCTGCGACTCCAAATGTTTCTTCAAATTTGACGTCGTGGTTTTGAAGCTTGATAGTACTTTGTCGCCAGCACAGAGTGTACTACGAACCCTAATATTCTCATCTTTAGCTGACACGAACTCAAAATAATGACTGTATTTCCAGCTCGAAAACGCGCATCTCTCACCTCCCTCCACTGTTGATACTGCAAGATCCTATTTTCAATTATTATTTTCAATTCATGTACCGGAAACCCTATAGTAAATAATGTATTTAGAAAAACATTCAGTTTGAAATAGTCATAATTTCACATTTCAAAATTCATGTTGTTGTTGTCGTCGTCACCCCCCCTCTTCCACCCGGGCAGACCTTCCCCATGGTTTAAAAAAATCCTGGAGGAAACCCTGTAGTGTCTGGGCAGATACTAGAAGTTAGCGTGTATTGTATGCTTGTGAGCTACATTGTTTGTGAGTCTGTGGACCGCCAAGTCCTTTTTTTTAATTGCTGTTAGTTTTACGTTGTAAAACAAATGTTTGCTGTTTGTTTCTCCTTTTCACTCATCACAAGCTGATTTGAGCCTCTCCACTCTGTGGAGCGGAAAGTGTTAGCTTAGCCGCCGCTAAGGGCGTTGGCCCTTTGTCTTTGTCTTCCTCTCTCTTTCTCTTCCTCTCTCTAACTAACCCACATGTACATGTACGCACACATTATGGGTCACGCGCACAAACACGTAATCTTATGAGCAATCTGTTGGAGACTTATGGTTGATGACCTCGCTATAACATAAGATACGTGTGTCTCGTGATATCTCCCTTAAATGAGTTCAGAGGCGGACGCCTCGTGGTAGCACAACTACCTTTTCTGGAACAGTAGGTCACTGTCCCTCCAAATTCATCTTGTGTGCAATCAAAGCGCACATGAAGCCAACGGCGGTAAAACCACTGCCATTGTTCAAATCTTGTGTGTTCGTTCAATTGACTACCTTTTAGGTGACATATTCACATCCACCATTTTTTAATTTTAGACACATGATTCAGCAAAATCATTATTTTTGAATTTGTGTCCATGCGTGACTTCTGCCATTTTTGTAGTCCTTTCAACGGAACACTCCGTGACACCACCTTCCAAGAGATTGTGACCGCCATTTTGGCTCTCTGCCATCTTGGCTCCTCTTTCTTTGTCTCTCTGACACACACACACACACACACACACACACACACACACACACACACACACACACTGCATGCTTGTTTGTTGCTTGAGTTTGTCTTAGTGTTGTAGTTTCATAGTTTAGCTGCTTTAGTTGAGTGAAAGTGAAAGTATAATTGATTTGATCAATTTGCTAACAATAATAAATTCTATTATATTGTACAGAGCAGTTTTCTGTGATTATTTTGTGCATATGTTTTGTGATAATCATTGGTTGTGATGGTCAGTGCTCAGATTCATTTCCTTCACTGTTCCCTTAGTGCTAAATATTTTACAAATACTTACATTTAAAGTGAACCCTTCTTTTGAGACTGTGTTTGGTCTGGTTATTGGTCCCTGATTACAGGGTGGTGCCCCTTTTATTGATTTAATTTTAATAATTATTATCAATAATTATTCATTTCTAATAACCACACTTGCCCTACCATCAGTTCCCAACATTAGCCAATATGAAATGTTTGCTTTAGAACAAACAAGTTCTAATATGTAGATATGTAGGCAGGGTCAGCCTGCATATTGTGTTCTTGTGGGTTTTTAACAATGTGACGTGTCAAGCACTCAGATGCACACTAGTGTATTGACAACCCAATAAAGACACTTGGCCTCCTCCTGCATGATGAAGGCTGGCAAATGCAAGCTGGGATGGCTCACTTCCACTGTTGCTGTATGGCAACAGGACATCAGAAAGCGTGGCAGAGACTAACACACACACCCTGTGACAGCAGGGCAGATAAACATTGCTTCATTACTCAGTGAATGACACACACCGTTGTGACCACAGCTCCAGCAGGCTCTGCTCAACCAGCCTGTTGCATAACCAGAGGCCGAGCAGCGGCACAGCCAGAAACACTGTCCAAACTCCCATCCAGCATGTGAGCAGCACCACAGCACCAAACATCCTGCTCCTCTTCCTCCTGCACTCCTGTTAAGACTATCATCTTACACAGGACTTGTGCCGCTGCAGTAAACAATACAGAAAGTGCCGGAGGAGATCTTATTATTCATTTAACTCTCTCGCTCAATCGCTCTCTTTCTCTCCCTTCTGTTATGCAATGCTGCTTGGCCACAGTGGCTGAGCAGTTCAAATGGCAGCAGCGTCCAGGTCTTGCGTAAGTGAACAGAACGCGGGCTCTCAACAACAACCCTGTGGTGAGGTCCGTCACTCAGGCAAATACCCAGAGGTCTCAGGGTATTTTCAGCTCTCCCTGCAGCTGCCTTCTCTCTCTCCGATCACTCCATCACAGGAAAAGAAGGTTTCAGTTGAATACAAAGGATCCTGATTAAGAATCTGAGACAAAAACAACAAGCCCAGGCTGCAGTCATCACAGTTAAATGCTGGCACTTAAAATGATGGTCAGTTACCATGCAGTCAGTTTGCAGCAACGCAGCAATAACACCATGAATGCAAGTTCTATGACTGCCCTGAAAACTACAAGATCCATCATGGTGACACCTACAAGCTAAAGAAAACACAAGGCTCAGAAAGAGTTTCTTATTTTCTCCCAATGTGTTTATGGAATGAATGAGGGCTGGATGATATGGCCTTAAAGCAATACTCAATATGTTTAGGCTCTATCATAATACACCACAGAATCTCCTCAAGAGCACTTCATAAATGACAAGTCAAATATCAGTTTATTTTTAACCAAATACCCCCATACTGAAATTGCAGCAAAATCAATTTAGAACAAGGATTCAGAACAAGGTTCAGTTAAGGTTCAGTTCTACTCCTTTTACGCACATTAGAAAAACTATATTTTACTGTGGAGTGTTGAGGATGAGTTCAGGAGACAACAATGTACGTAATGTTAAATGACATCCTCTCATAAAGAAATTGTGTGCTCCAGCTGAGTTTGGGCTGTTTTGGGTAGTTATTATTGTTATGACTGCCTGCAGGTTCAGGGAAGGTTCCAGTGTTTCAGGTGGTAATGATTCACACTGCAACAAACACTTTGTGATCAATCATCTGATCCACCGGTTAACGTGACTGCATCCTTTCTAGAGCCACAGCTCTACAATGTAGTTGTTAAAACTCTGGCTTCATGTTATTGTAATCACTTTAGCCTGGCTCGCAGGGCGTTCATTTGTTTCAGCACAGCAGACGGTACAGCATTGGTTGATGAAGCGTTCAGCTCTTCTGCTGATGGCCAGCGACAGTCTGACAGACAGCTGCAGACAATCTACAACACAGGCCCTGATACAGACTGGTACAGGGATGCAGTAACCATGGAGTTGAGCGTCAGATTAATCTCACAACTGATTTCTTCTTAACTAAAAATTAAAGGAGAACTATTTTGTTTTGGAGAAGAAATTCAAAGTCAGAATTTTAATATTTACAATATTAAAGAGGTAATAATACAAACTGTTTCCATCAGTGAATAAACGAGCTGTTCTCAGAGGAAAATAAGGTCTCAGAACATTGTTTGAAGCTAGAAAGGTGGCAGGGTCCGCCACATATAAACAAAGTAAAACAGTATAAATTGTGTTGTCCTTTAAGGTCAGTTTGTTTATTCAGTCATGAAAAAAAAAGAGTTTATTTAGGCAGAAAAAAAATCAGCCAATGAAGATCTTTCTCTGCTCATTAACATGTCTCCTTTAAATTAAAATGAATTCATTCTGGCAGATTCACTGTGGAAAGGACGAGCCCTCACCGGAGCTATCTCCTTCTCTTGCTCGACCAATCACACACTGCGCACCGCCCTGTTTCTTAAAGGAACCACGCTGCTTTTTTAACCCCTGTTGGAGGATGACGTATGACTCCCAAATTCTACTATAGTCATTATTCCATATTAGCAACAGCTTAAATTTGGCGAACAGTGTGGCTCATCAACATTGTCGTAAAAAACACATAAAAATGTGAAATATCATAAAAATACAAAAAATACACTGGAAGGGGGCTTTAATACTTTCATCTCAGTCATTCTTCTTCTCTATTGTAGGAACCACAGGGGGCATGTTAAAGCATTATACTCATCGAGACATGCCCCAAGCATGAGTCTCGACCCCTGGGTTCCTAGACGCTTCAGCCACTATACAACTCTGTTTAACTTCATCCTCCAGCAATCGATCCCCTTTTCAACCCTTGCCTCATCCCAGATCATCCACAGAACATGACCCTCATCCTATCCATCCCCAAACTTCTATCAATTAAAATAAAACTACTTTCATGCTATACAATGGTCGTTTGAATCAACCTATTCAGTCAGTTAGGTATGAGGATATGTTGTCAGGACCAGTGAACATTGCAGAGTCCCTGTTGTCTTATGTGAACCATTCTCTCAGATCCTTTACTTCAGGTGTGTTAGATGTTTGGAGCCACATAGTTTAAAGACTTGTTAGAAATTCAGCCAAATCATCTCGTTGGAGTAGGAAAGACATCAGTACTGTCAAAAGACCATGAGATGATGAAGCATCTGTGAGAAATATCTTAGTTTAGTCATTCATTAAAGTGCCACATGAGCCAGTGATTTCAACATTAGTTTGAGTTCATTAGTGCATGGTACATACTACCATGGGTACACTGACAGAAATGGAAAAAAAAAATGTTTTCTTCGTTTATCACTGAGGACTGGACCTACTCCCCCCCTGAATGGTGCCTGATCTCCATGTGGGTTTGTGTTCATGTTTTTGGCTGTTTTTACAAGACTCCCTTCACAAACCAAGAGCCGCCACACGCCTGGGTTTATTTAGAGAGGCGCGGGGGAGATTAGCCAGAGGTTTCAGCCGGACTAACTAAACACCATCCATCACACACAGGTTCAACAACACGCTCACTGGGCTCAACACATCACAACACACAAACACAAGTGTTAGTAAGACAAACTAACAAAGAGCCATGTGGACCTGGGCTCAGAGTTTTTGTCAAATACAATAAGAATCTAGAGTCCAGTCCTTGTAGAGTATACTACACAAAACTGTAACTTTGAACTAGAAACCAGGGCTGGGAGGTATATTCACTTCTTAAGACATATCTATACATTTTCAAACAAGATATAGGATGAGACAATACTGTTTAAAATAATGCAGTTTGTTGTGTTAAAATACATAACCCGATACTTCTGTAAAGTGGTGCCAGTGTTTACATCTCTCCTCTCTCACACTCTCCATTTAACACTGCAACCACTCGCTCAGTCCTCTGGCAACATGGAGGGACACAAAGTATCTGTCCACACTGCTGAAGAAGATCTGAGCCATTTTCTCATTTGAGCTCAGGCCCAGACATTGTCCAGAGTTGCCCTTGTCAGACGCGACCTCAGACCGGAACCGGAACTGGAATGTTTACTTTTGATGAAGGGTGGCGCCTGGTGAGAGCATGCAGAAAGAGGTGGAGGACTCATCCGTAATGATGCCTGTTGTTGCGTTGATATCAATAAATGTATTTGAGCGTATACACAATATCAACAAAAGAACAGAAAGCAATATATAGGCAAGAAGAAGATAGTTTGAAGCGTCATCATCACACCCAGTCGATCGCTGTGAATTCTCTATTCACACATGGGCTCAGACATTACACAGACATTGTGCTCGGGAGCTGGCAGGGTTCGTCTGTTTAAGGTCTAGATTAGGTCAGGGTTGCAGTGCATGTGTGAAAGGGAAGAAAAACAATAGTTCAATTATTAAGGGATGGTTTGGATTTAAAGGTTGTTGAGCAGCAGACCCAGCACAGCTGTGTATATTCTGTTAAGCAGGAGAGGAAAACCTGTACTTGCTCTATTTTAATCATTCCATTTTTATTGTTAAAGAAACTCTTTATTTCATATAATGTTGATATATTGTGTAGATTTATATAACACATAAGGAAACCCTATCTTTGCATTTTATTTTGTTCACAGTTTGTTTTAATGCGAGTACTTGTGACATCTCACATATAGCTTTGACTTACAACTGAACATTTAGCCCACTTTGTACTAGAAAATACCTAAATATAAATTGTGTATCTAAAAATACCAAGATATGATTTTTGTCCATTTAGTCCACCCCTAACAACTCATGGATAAGATTTTATTGATACAAATGCCATCAGTGGTTCTGCTTATATGTCTTTTTGTCAATTCCCTTATTCATTCTTGATCAGTTTTAGTCAAGCTGAGAGCTAGCTGTTGCAACAGTCTGTCTTTCAACATCTAAAATGGATGAATTAAGAGAATATTTGTACAGCATTTATTTTCATCCAGGTTCTCTTAGTCAGAGAAAAATCTCCTAAACCTGCCTGCATGGCACTGATGTTATCATAACATTTACCCTCAGTAACAGACATGGTGCTCAGTTGGGAAGCAGTGGCACTCATCAGTAGAGAGTCACATACATGGCATTTCCTGTAATGCCATATTTAATGCCATAATTAATGTTGCTCCAGGGCTAACATTGAAACTGACCAATCACTTTTTTGTAAGTAGCTTTTCAATTTGGAAAAAAGTCTGGAAAATTAACCGCATGGGAGAAGTTATCCTTTCAAACACATGGTTAATTAATACGATGTAATAATAAAAGGTCTATTGTAATACAAACCATGTTTTCCTGAACCTAACCATTTTTTTGCATAAACCTAACCTAACCTAACCCTAACCTGAACCTAACCAAGTATTTTTGTTCCCTAAAGTTAACCAAGAATTTTTGTTCCCTAAAGTTAACCAAGTATTTTTGTTCCCTAAAGCTAACCAAGTATTTTTGTTGCATAAACCTAATCAATGTTAATGGGGTAAACCTAACCAAGTACTTATGTTCCCTAAAGCTAACTAAGTATGTTGTTCCCTAAACCTAACCAAGTATTTTTGTTCCCTAAACTGAACAGAAAAATATTTTTCCCTAAACCTAAAAGAGTATTTTTGTTCCCTCTGGCCAACCAAGTATTTTGTTCCCCAAACCTAACCAAGTAATGTTCTCCCCTTAAGCTAACCAAGTATTTTGTTCCCCAAACCTAACCAAGTAATGTTCTCCCCTTAAGCAAACCAAGTATTTTGTTCCCCAAACCTAACCAAGTATTTATGTTCCCTAAAACTAACCAAGTATTTATGTTTCCTAAACCTAACCAAGTATTTATGTTCCCTAAAACTAACCAAGTATTTACGTTTCCTAAACCTAACCAAGTATTTTTGCTGCATACACCTGACCAATATTTGTCATAACCCTAACAGCAACAGAAAACTGAAAAGAAACAGAAAATAATAAGTGTGTGAAAAAATAAGTGAACAGTTAATCAGTATGTTCAAACTGGCAATGAACCCCAGTTTTAATTATTAAATGCATTCACATGAATTATGATCTTGTAGGAACAACACCAACATGGTGATACCAGAAAGATCGTATAGAACATGTCCCATCCATTATCCCTCCTTTATTCTTGGCCTCAAGTTATATTCTGAGTCATGTTTTTCTTTTTCTTTTTAATCTTGGGGTGGAGTTCAGACAAAGGGCTTTAGTCCAATGCTCACAGTTAGCCACAGCAGTACACACACTTGCACATGGCATTAACTGTCCATATAAACTGGGCTACTCCTTTCAGTCTTTCTGCTTCCTATTAAAAAGTGACACGTCCTTCCTGCAGATTCTCTTAAAGTCTGTTTGGAGGCTGACCTGAAACTTGTGCTGAACAACAATTTCTGCCCCTGGCAATTTACACACCACAGGAAGTCTCTTCACACTGCTGGTACCTGAACAGACAACTATTCACTCTGCGATAAGATTTCCAACACTAAGTCTATCATTGTTCCAGCAGAACTGTTATTTAAGCTCCCTTCAATTGCTCACACTGATTTCTTTGGGGACATTCACGGTGCAAATTGGATAGCTTGAAAACTCTCATGTATGCTTTTAATGTGATTTTCCAACACAAATGCTGTTAGAAAACAGGTTCAGTGTGTGTAATGTGGTGAATTGTTACCTGATGGGGAGCTAATTACTGCCTTTGAATTCAGCTCACTAAATAAAAGCAGAGGGCAACATGTGGTCCACATTTGCTTTGTAAATAAGCAGTAAATCTTTGGCTCACCATGTTCACTCCCTGTAACAGCCTTTCTTTAAATGGTGTGTTTGAAATCCTCACCAGGCTTATTAGTCTTCTGATATTTACAGCACTGGGCACTCTGTGTTACTGTCAGATGCACTGATGCAGTGTTTGTGCTTTAATATATGTGCATGTATATGTGTGTGTGTGGGTGGGTGTGTATATGTGTGTGTGTGTGTGTGTGTGTGCGTGTGTTAGGGCACTTCCACAGCAAACAGCAGTGTAAATCAGATGCCACAGATTAAAGCAGCGCCGTTAAAGACAAACATTGGCTGTAAAAAAAGGTTTTATCAGTGTGAGCAGCCCTCAGGGACAGATCTGCTTCATCAGGATGTTTCACACCATTACACTCCTGATCTCTGCACACCACAGGAACAAAACAACTCTGTTACTTTGACATCTTCTGCCAAGATGATGAACAGCATCAAGCTGTGTGTGTGTGTGTGTGTGTGTGTGTGTGTGTGTGTGTGTGTGTATGGTAAAAACAACAGCATCTGCTGGAGTCTGAAGGACACTTTGAGCAAAACAAGCCACACAACACACAAACTAGTAGTCTGGGTGATTAGAGAAATGATGAGAGGTTTTCAGGTATATGTTCCAAGGAATGCTGTTCATAAACAGTTAATGCTGCAGAGGAGGTTCAAACTAAATATACTGTATGTGCACAATGTTTACTATGAATGCTCTGCAGGGGTTCAGGTCTTCTACACATGGTCAGTGGTAGAAACTCTGAGCTGAAGCACAGAGCATAGTGCAGTAATGTAAGTGCAAAGTGTAATGTATTTCATACTACCAGTTACTTTCTTTTGAATATACTAAGTTACAATATTACTGTCTGTGCAGAGTAATGCGTTACACTACGTTTGTGTTCATCATCAAAAATAACTGCAAAAGTACAACTAGGCATTATAGAATGAAGACAGTAATATTGTTTGGCTACTGCAGCCAGAGAACCTTTTCTGAGCTGAGCCTTCTGCTCCCATGGAACCCACCTATCCTCCCATACTCTGTTGAAAAGGGAAAATGAGTGGCTACCATTGATTTGTTGATAGCCAATAACAGCTCGTTCTACCATGGCAGCAAAGATACATGAAAGAGCCGATTGGCCTTCCAAAATGGGAGCGCTTGCAATTCTCCAGGAGAAGTCCTGAGGTGAACTAAACTGAGCAGACAGAGGTGGGACACGTTCACGTTGTCAGAAGTAACATAAAGAAAACAAACATACTCGACAACACCGACCAGCAAGAATGGAATAGTCTCGTTCGAGACCAGCCAGGCTTATGCAGACTCGATCTGTGACAATGCATGGCGGCTGGATTTGTGTCTGATTTGATCCTGACTTGCTCTGATGTCATGCACACGTAGGCGCCGATAATCTCCTGGGATCGAGGTGGCTGAAGTTTTTAGAGCCGAGCGCTGCAGTTGCAGCTGTAGCCTGATCTAACGGCTGATTGGTTTAAATATTGACTCAACTATATGATGTTTTATACAAACCTTCATTTTTTCTAAATTAAAGTGTTTTGTTGATCTTATTTGTCTGATTATAAAAGTTGTTTTTTTACTAGAACACACGTGTGGCCGATGATGACGTTAGGTAGTCAGACAGACTAAATAGCCTACATTAATATTATACACTACAGAAAATATATCACAGCTGTTGTCTTTATTAACATTGGACTGATTTAATTCAATTAATTTACTTTAGCAACACAAACACTTTGGGTAAATGGAATGTGAGGATTCTTACTATAACATCTGTACAGATGTGAAGCCCTGACAGTCCAAATATCTGACATAACAGAAATAAAAGCTTTGGTCTTGCACTTCTTTCCTCTGTGTTTGACAATAAAGGTTTTTTACTGTATTGATGTACTTTAAGAGGAACATGTCTGCTCACATGTGTTTCTGTATATACAACAGCCATACAATGATGCTAACTTTCGCTGTTCACCTGGAACAAGCCTCCTGTCAAAAGAAGTTGTTTTTTTGTGGACAACTTTGATGCGGTTGATCAAAAAGCCTCTGTAATTCTTCTGATAAGTGGACTCTTAAGGACTAAAAGAACACAAATGGTCGGGGAATGGACACAATTTAGGACTTTATGACAACTTCAGAGGTAGCAACTCCACTTTCTTCTGTCTCTGTTGATTACCATGCTGCAAGTCTGAATGAATCATTCTTTCGGTTCTTTCTGGTTCAGACAAATGAACTGAGCGACTGAATGAAGACTGAGCAGATCTAACCATGTATAGAGTAAGCATACTGACAAAAGTTAAAACAATTAAATCATTATGAGTCTTACCAGGCTGATTAACATCTATAAACACTTCATTTAAGGTGGTAACATGTTACTCAACGTAGTAACTTTAATAAAATTACCGCAAATCCTATTTGAAAAGCGTTATATTACACTGTTATTGCTTAAATTAATATATTACTGCAACATGTTACCGCTGTAGCACATTACTCCCCTAACATGGTCACCAACATGTAGCAGGAAGCCTCTGGAACATTTGAAAACATAACAAGTAGGCTGACTGTGTTTTATGTATTTCAGTTTCACAAAAAGGAAGACATTATTCTGCCTTGAAGAACTAGACTAGCTGGAGAGGGCTGGAGCCCAGGGCCGTGAAATATTGGACATAAGACACAGGAACTAGGGAGAGCAAGGCAGCAAAATCCCAGCAACATGTAACCCCAAGATAGTGCTGCTGCTTTCGATGGGGAAAAAACAAGACTATTCCTGTGAAAAAGCCATATCGATCTTTAAAGTATCAAATTGTGCTCAATCCAAAGTGTGTTCAAGTTTATGTCAGTTTCAGTGGATCCAATAGTTGTCATGGTTAAAGGACGCACTGAACGTACATATACAATTCTTAAACCACTTCTGCAGCATAATATAATGATTGAATTTAATTAGGTGGATTTAGCTGTATTTGGCTGAACAATAAGACTGTGTGACAGACCTGTTCAACTGGTGGCACAAAATACTTATTTCATTCAAATGTTTTAATGGAGGCTGTTTAAGCAGAGGGAATTAAAGAGAGAGAGAAAAATAAAAATGGCCTTGTTTTAACACATCTAAATAGAGTTTACAGCCGCCCCTTGGCGCATCATCATTTCGATTTTTCATCGAGAAATGAAGCTGAATATGGCTGCTGTATGATACGGTTAAGATTAAAAGCATTTCAGCTGTGTTAGGGAGCGGTGGTGGTCGTTCTTCAATAAGAGGCAGAATGTAAAGCTCTGGTGCTGCTATCAGCCCGACCTTTACATCCTCATTTACACTGCACTATGTAACACGAACGTCACTATGGCCTGCATGGACACTGAATGTTACTACAGAGCATCATCACTATTTTGCAGTTCAGTATAAACATATTTTTTGTATTATTCAATAAACCCCTAATCATATAATGCTAACAGGCAGTGGTTTGATAGAAACGTCACAGTCACACTGCAGAATACATGAGAGTAAAGAACTGCTGAGTGAAAATGAGCTCAGTTCTCTTTCCTGTTATAAATGTACTCACAGACACCTTTTAAAAAAAATGTAAATAGAAATAGAAAGCAGGTCACTTGTGTAGACAGTGTTATGTACTGCAGACACAGAGGGGTCAGTGTGGAGGGAGGAAGCTGAAACTCTATAGCTCTCCAGAGACACACAATCAGCTGGAGGGCACACAGACGTTCTGTCCACTCAGCTCAGAGCAGCCACATCGACAGTGAGACAGTGTGTCAGCCAGCCCACACTGCTCAGAGCAAACACAGCTTTTTTTATGCATTTAGACCTTTTGTGTGCACGTTTACTGTGTTTCAGGTCACTAAAAACAGATGTTTTTGGAAAACTCCTCCACACACAAGATATTCAGAAACTGTGTTATCAGTGTTTACATCTGGACGAGCAGAGAGTTTTGGAAAGAGTGGCGCGGACACACACGTTCACTTCCTAATTGTGGCTCATCAGTGTAGCTTTAACTCGTGGAGTTTGCACACTGACAGAATGAATGTCATATTGTCTCTTTTCACAAGACAGATACAAACAGATATTGATAATACAATTATGGAAAAGAGAGACAAAAAATGGCTGCTGACAATATTTGAATAAAAGCAGCATGATCCAGGAGGGTTCTGTGGAGAGCAGTCACGAGTCAGTGCCATTTTTATAGGAATATGAACCTGTTGCCTCAGTTCCAGCCCTGAAGCCTCATTTATAATGCTGTGCGTAGGATTCACATGCATGAAAGGTGGCTTACTGACAAAAATATTCTGATTTGTAACACAATGTGCACGCATGCCCTACACCGGTTTCCCTCTAGAACTCAAAATTTGGCACATCTTTTGCGAGCTTCATGAAACGCCCACAGTTGCCTATAGTCAGTGAAAACGCCCCTAATTAATATTCATTCACACTGACTGCATGAAGATGATCACGGAAAACACAAATGCAGACAGCCAGCGAGGACACGCAGCTCACCCACCTCGATGAGAAACTGGCAGGAGAATCTCTCCTGAGTGGAGTCAGGGTGGAGAGGAACACCACCACCTCAACCAGTCAAAAAAGACTTGTTTTATGTGACTTCAGCTGTACACTGAAAAATATTAACATGAAAATGACCCTGATATTAACTGACAGTGAATGGACCGTTATCTCACCGACAGTTCTGTGAACAGGTGATAAAAACATATGAAACAATGAGTTCGGCTGAGGCATCGAGATGAATAATGAATGAATAAATTCCATAACATTAAGGTATTGTTCAGTTATTACAGAACATTTTTGAGGGGTTATTAGGCTTTAAAATATATCTTGGTTTGTATTTATTATCCGAAACCATGTTTTTTGTGTGTGTGTGCCCTTCAGGCAGATGTTAATCAAACAGATGTCTGTTCCTTTTCAGAATGGCTTTTATCCGTTTTTGCAAAGGTCATTTAATGATTTATTTTACACAATGATATCAAGTTCAATGTTTTATCCTTCTGCCATCACAGTTTCTCATTTCTCCAGTTTATGTGCGTATGCATGTGTTTCTGTGGAGGACTGCACTTCTCCTGTTCAGTTTGTTTTTGATAAATCCCACGTTGCTTAGAAAGTGGCATACGCCTTCTTTTGTGCATACACAGCATTTATGAATGAGGCCACAGATACCTGTGACATATAATAAACAAACAAATAAACAAAAAGTCAAAGAAAGTAAGACAGTAAAGAGTACGAAACAGTAAAAATCGTTCATAGTATTTTGTCAAAGTAAGAAACTAACCACAATCTGCTTCCTGTTTACACCAGCATGCACATGCCCAGTGTACGTGATAGTCATGATATGTCTTTTCAGGTGTGTTGGACAGAGATTATTTCTGAAAGCTGCTAAAACCCTCATCTGCATGGAGATATTTTTGGTTTTAGAATTTTTCAAATATAAACGTGTGTTTGGACCGGGCCTAAGGCTGAGACTCACACACTGCCCTGCACACACAAACACACACACCGACAGCAGGAGGTGATACACTCTGAAAGAAATCTTTGTGAAAGTATAATTCCTGATGTGGTGTGTAGCAGCTTCCCCCAGAGGGAAGGCACCACTCTAACACCATCTCTGGAGGTGCACCTCTAGTAAAAAGAATGAAAAGGTCCACAGTGCTTGGTGGTTGGAATAGTTGAGGGGGGTCAATCACAGGACCTTTGCCCAGGAGACCAGGGTTTAGGTCCCCTGTGTGACCAAAACTCAAAATTTAAGCGAAACCATGATGTTTTCCCCAACATAATCAAGTATTTTAGCTGCCTGAACAGAACCAAACTCATTCAGTGTTAAAAGTCCAAAACTCACAAAATGAGATCTGAGTTCAAACTTTGTGCTGACAGCAGTGAACATGTTCAGCACAATGAAAAGAGGATCTGTGAACAAAGCAAGCACAATAATAGGAATACAACTTTCTATGAGTGTATAAACTGCTTGATGGTTCTTACAAAATAATAAAATGCTAGTTTGAGCAACACACAGAGAGTCACGTCAAACAGCAGTCAGCACACATCAGATGCATCATACAGAGTACAGGAGGCCATCAGGCAGTGATGTGACCAACCTGCTGCTTCTCTACAGAGTGGACAAACACTGAGAGCTGTGGTCCAGCCTGACGAGCTGATGTTGGTCCGCTGAGGGTTTGCGGGTGTACACTGAAACAGTAGACTGCCATATACTGCCACTGTGTGTGTTGGTCTCAGTAGATCAAATTGATCTTCAGGGAAAACAAGGTGACTAAAGGATCACTCCACTGAGTTTGTACTGCACGTCCATAAAGCTGGAGGACTCATGAGTCTGATTTAAAAAAGAATGTGCAAAGCATCTTGACTTCTACTCCCTAGAGTAGGTCAAGCTTAAAAAAATGCTTGTTAATGCATTTCCCCGATGCAATCAAGAGTAGTATAAGAATTAGTCTTCCTGTTTGCCACAGTGGACCTTACTTGTGGCCAATGGGAAGAGACAAAAACATTTAAGATCTATGATATTTGAATTGTGTCATGAATCACACATATGATGCTTGTCAATTTAAAAGATAATTGTCAAGTCAATAAAGTGTCAGTTTGTTGTAATGAAAGTAAAACCTCATGTAGTTTTGTGTTACAGCGCTCAGTGAACCACATCGTCTCATCAACACACATCACCAACACCAACATGGAGCCAACTGGGCTCAGAAAAGGTCGTAAACAAGATGAACATCACAATCACTCTGATCATATTGACAACTGCAGTTCTGTGAAAGGAGAGTTGGTTCTGGTTCAGTTCTGTGAGCTGCTGATATACAGGAGCAGCTCTACAATGTTTAAGTTACAGGTTTTAGTGAGCGTTCAAAAGTGTCCTTGGGCAAGATACTGAACCCCAAACTGCCATTCATCAGTGTATGAATGTATGTATGAATTACTGTAAGTCACTTTGGACAAAAGCGTCTGCTAAATTTAAATGTACTGTTGGCTGTGTCGTCTTTATAATGACGTATTTTCACAGTCTGATATTTCATCAGATTGATGACAAACTGAGACTTTATTGACTTGGAAAATTATCTTTTTAAATCGACAAAAATTAATTAGTTTTTCCCAATTGACTACTGTATAATTTTTTTGTATATGCCATTTTTTTTATCACTTTCTGTGATAAGTCTCCAAATTGAGATAACCCTGATGACATCACTATGACATCATCATATTTTAACATTGTCCAGCCAGAGAGGACACTGTGCAACTCTTTTCACAGGCTGAGTAAAAGTCCCTCATGACAGTTGTGTGTAAAATTGGTTGAATTCCCCTTTAACATGTGATGTCAGTAGACAGACCTTAAAAGTGAGCAGCAGCCATGCAACTGCAGATAAATGCCATTAGGCTGACAGAAGGGCAGGATGGGAAGGAATAGGACTGGGGCGGGGGGGAGGTGGTGCTGGTTGGAGGGGTCTTCCGTCCAACCGTCCAAAGCCCACAACTGAGCGTCTCTCCTGCTGGAATTTTCCATGGAGTGAGTGAAAGGCAGGGCATACACACAATGCCTCACAGCTGACTGGGTTTAAATAGACGACTGTGAGACCTGGGACAGCGTCTCCAGCGCCTCCCACACACACCCCCACACTACGTCACCCTTCTCACCCTGCTGCCCAGCATTTCTGCAAAGCTTCAAGGGCCATTGTGCCCAACATTGCTGCCTCTGCGGACTTCCTGGCGCCCAACCAAATAAGGCTGATACCCTGTGGTGTGTGTGTGTGTGTGTGTGTGTGTGTGTGTGTGTGTGTGTGTGTGTGTGTGTGATATTTGCTTTCACAGCAACTCACGCTCACATGTCAAGTGAAAGAGACTACATAAACAGAGCTGGAGCTGAAGGGTTAACTGCTTGATCTCTCTCCTGTCAGACTGTGTCTCCAGATGTGAGGACCTGGCCAGTGTCACCAGTTCACATGAATGGGAATCAATTCTGGCCTCTTTCCTCCCTGCGTGTTGACTCAGTATTATTTATACCCCGTAAATGCTTTCCTGACTGCACTTGGCATGAGGCCCGATCTATTCATATTTAAGGTATTTACACAAGAGGCAGGGCCAAGCATAACATTTAATGCAAAATACACCTCGGGGCATACAAAATGTCATGCTAATTTATTTTTGCTTCAGTTCATGTGCTTACATTTCTGATGTGAAGGGGAAAACCATATCAGGGTGAATGGCACTGCAGCTTTATCTAATGTAATTATTGTTTCTGCAGCCATGCCTTTCCCCTGATGTTTCTTTGATCTACTGAAGGAGAAATTCATCTCCTCCACATGGAAGGTCAAAGGTAAGGAGCTGTCAGCAGAGAACTGAACCCACGCCCTCTACTTAAAGGATTATTACACAAACTAGCTTCCTCTGCAAACTGTATGTGGTTTCAAAAATGAAACAACTGGTTGTAGTAGATCAGCACACCACATACATAAAGTACACATACACAGGTTTTCCATCACATCCTTTGAGGCGTCAGTATGTGCTTTAGTTCAATCTTGAGAATGCTGGATTATATTTCTAATGCTGGGCGTCATTTGTACTTCTTCATTCAGACGGGGTTGTTGAGGAGTCGTTTCCAACAATGTTCAAACCAAGAGACATCCTCAAGTTTACTCAACATAATGGTGGGTTTAATTTGGTTGCCTTTTCACTCTAACTTCCAGGATAGAGTCAGACAGTGAGGGGGAGTGTCAGTGAACCAGACTAAATGTACTGCGAATAAATATAAAACATTACCTCGTCCAAGAACATTTGTGTCAGAGTCATGTCGATGGATTTTCATCAGCAAAACTAATTTTCCCTCATTAACATTCTCAGGTTCTCAATTATCATTGGACATGTATCCAAAATATTGCAAAATAGACGTTTTTGCTTTTCGCTTTGACAGCAAATCCTCCTCCATGGTCTTGTCAGTCAACTCTCCTTACTCTCATGACATTATCAGTGAAACGTGACTCCTGCTACTCTGCTGCTGGCCCCGCTGCTGCACAGAGTAAGTAATTTGCAGTTTAGTAACAGTTTGTAATTGTATCATCCCTCATCCCTCAAATACTAATTTTTAAAAACGCAAAAAGAAGGTGAGGGCGGGGGGCATGTAATGTAATCGGTGTGTGCCCGAACACCATGTAACACCGACTACCGCAGCAGGCCTAATGTTGATGAAGCTGAAGAACATTCCCCTCCAGTTTCAGTCAGCAGTCAGACCTAAACAAGCTGATAAGTGTGAACAGCCACACAAAAAAGACAGTTACCGCGGATTCCAAGTTGGATGCTGTCAAATTTTGGATCATTGTGATTTATGTCTAACTTCAGTACCAGCACTGATACTATATCTGAAGACAAAATCATCACATTATGTTAAGTTCACTCCCTCCTTCTTTTAAAGCTGTGATGTGCAGCTGCTTTCACATTAAATGACCAATAAAAAAAAGAAAGAATAGAGTCTGAATGAGCACTCTGGCCGTCACAATATATGCTTGTGTTCAAATGGCCCAGACTAGCTCTTCAGTGAGGATTAGGACCCTGCTTTGTGAAGTTTACCCACACTGGAAAGCAGTGAGACTGCAAGGCCAGTTTGTTCAGTTTACTGCTTTACAGTTGGAATACCAGTGCACCAGGTTTCCTCCACAGTTGTATAGTAACATTATATTTCAGACAGAATAGATGAGTGACAGCTTTTGGTCTGGATCAACTGGAGGGAGTACAGTGGGGCTAAATGTGCCTGGGGGTCAACAAAAAAGTCATGGAGAAACAATGTACCTACTTTGGATCATCCAGTTAACAGTTTTTATAGGGTTATAATTTAGTAGAAAGTAGTTCCAATGAGTGAGGTGGAGGCAGAACTCACAGAGTGAACAAACAAAAACTCAATGAAAATCTCTAATATTGTCACTTAAACCTGGAAATAATCAGAGGGTTTGAGGATTCAGAGAGTTAATAAAAGTATCAAAGTAAGACTGTTATTCTAAGACAAGAGGGGCTCACTGTGCCATGTCATAGCAGTGCATGGACCTGGATCAGTTGTGAGCACATCATCAGAAGATCAATACATCAAGCTTAGTTCACTGAGAGATTAAAAAAAAAGAAAAACTTCATCACAGGTACAACATTTTCTAAATAAGGACTCAAATCAACAGGTGTCCTCTCAGAGGGAGGCTGTCTTGTAGTGTCTCGAGGACAAGGAGCAGTTTCTAAACCACTGCTCAGGAGGGAAACGAGGACAAACACTTGAGGTGGGCTAAGAAATACCAGAATTTCACAGTGGGTGATGAAAAGGCCTATTAACTGATGAATCCCAGTGATAGATTAGTGTCAGTAACAGAAGGGTGTATGTAAGGAGACCAACAAGAGACAGAATGATACCACAGTGTTTCAAAGCCACACTGAAACATGGTGCTGGAAGATGTTTTCAGACTCCTGCACAGAACTGACCGAGGAGAGGCACCACTCCATTCTTCAGAGACATGCTCCACCCTCTGGTTGGATCTTAATGGAAAAGGATTCACCCTGCAGCAGGATAATGAGCCCAAACACCTCAAAGCTTTGACACAACTACTTAAAGACCAGAGAAGAACAAGGAGTCCTGATGGCCCTGGACTGTCCTCCACAGTCACCTGACCTCAACCCCATTCAACATTTGTGGGGGCACTTGAAGACTGAGAAAGTCAAACATTCTGTGACATCACAAGAAGCTTTGTGGAACACTTTCAGATCATACTGGGATGACATGAGTCAGCAGATTTTACACTAACTTGTGGAGTCCATGCAGCTCAGTGCATGCTGCCATTAAAGCAAAAGAGGGACATACCAATACCATACCAACATATTCTGAAATTCATAGACATTTTTCAAACTTTTCACTCATATTGTTAAGCTTATATTATCATTTGTAATGGAAAACAAATACTATTACATTTGAAACAAATTATGACTGCTGGTCTCAGACTTTTGGACCCTACTGTTTATACAAAATATATATAAATACTCTGCCATAAAAATGATTGGCTGTCCCAAAATGATTTCATCTGGTAGATATATCAATGCCTGACAATCTATACAATCTGATAAACAAACCTGAGAAAGGAGAAAGGCGTATTTTAGGCTTACAACCCTGCAAGCATCCAAAGACACGAGAGGCTTTAACTGCCAGATCTTTCAAATGGGCTTTCACTGTGCACACATTTCTTTTAGTCAGTTAGACCTGGTCAAACACTGCAGGAAATATTTTTCACACCCATGCCTTGACTTTGTGTACGATATTTGGACGAAACTACATAGCTATACAGAAGAATCCACAAACGTGGATACCACTGTGGAATAACCCACCGATAACAACAGGGGGAAACCCCTTTAGAAGGACCATTCATATGGGGTAACATTGATAAACTAGCTGAGATTTATAATTACAGACAGATAATTGTTTACTAGCAAGAGATATCACTCATTTAAGAACAAAAAATATCTGCAGAGAGGTTAACAAAGAAAATATCATCAACTAATGTTCCAGCTCTGAAAAGGGGTCGGGTCAGGATCTAAAATGTGATTTAAGAAAGACGGAATGGGAAAAGTTCTGAAGAACAGCTCAGTCCGTCTCCAAGAACGTCTCACTGAAACTAACTCGGCTTAAAACATTACATAGGTATTACTGAACGGCCAATAGGTTGTGGAGGGTGAGACAGCAATTGGACTGGACTGGCGCACTGCTGAAAAAAGCCAAGCTTTAAAAGGTCATGTACGTGAATATAGGCTGTCTAGACAGCTACAACACAATATGGGTACCTGTCTTAGCGACTGTGTCCTGAAGACACCAGATGGAATAGTTATCAAATGAATGTTTTTGTTTAAAGCTGCAATATGTAAGAATTGGTCACCTGTCAGGTTCACACTTGCAGCTCCTGCAGTCCAGAGCTGCAACGGAGCAGATACGCAGGGCTTCTATTTCTGCCAGAGCACGGTGCATCAATTCAGCCAAATTCAGCACAGAGTAGACAGGAAGTCACACACCGAAACAACAACATAACATCCGGTTAATTTTCAGAATAAAGCACTCTGTGTTGATGCCAGCACAAATACCTCAAAAAAGAGACAAATCCAAGCACTTCTTCTAATCCTTCGGTTGGGAACACTTCTTGTTGTTGTATTTATAACACATACGTATAACTGCGTGATTCTTTAATTATCGCAGGAACTCTTCGGTCTCGCAACTCCAGCTGTCTGGTGGGGGTTGACGGTCGACGGATCAAAACCGTACCGGAGCCGTTCCACAACGCACATGCATCCAGGGGAATTCCTGGGTTAGTGTTTACACCACTAGCACAGGAGTTTTGGACTGGGTCAGTCCGGGGCTAGCATGCTAACTTCAATAGAACACACAGACATAATGTCCAAACTGCTATTTATTATTTTTAGTTAATTTTTGAGCTTTTTCAACTAAAATTGGAACATGTTGCCCCTTTAATAAAACACAGTTAAACTAATGCATTTTATCTTCTTTTCTGACTAAATCATTTTAATTAATTGTATTGCTTATTTTAATGACTTTATTGCTTTGTCTGTTTTCCAGTTTGTCTCTTTTTGTGTGTTCATTAAAACTCTCTGTAAGGACACACACACCTCCAGAGGGCAGAAACTTCACACTGTTGACTTGTGATGTTTATGACAAGTGGAAGTGTCAAAAATGACTGTGACCTGTTGAAATCCTCTCCTCTGGTTCAACAGGAAGGAGAAACAGAGATGTGTGGTGTGAGTGACGTGCAGAGCAGCAGGCTGACTGATGGCCCTGCGCTCTGCAGCTCTGAGGAGGAGAGCTTGTTGATGTCTTGAGAGAGCAGCTCGGCTCCAGCTCCTCTACTCTATCTGGCTCTTCTCCACTGCACTCATCCAGCAGAGCATGATGGGACGGATTCTCCAAGACAATCACAAACACACGTGACCACATACAAACGCTGTTTGGGGCTTTAAACTTCAAACTCCAGCACCACCACTGAGGCCACATAGGACTGGCACATGTTTGCGCACGCACGCACGCACGCACGCACGCACACACACACACACACACACACACACACACACACACACACATACTTACTCTCTGACGGGTAGAAGGGCTGCATATCGATCTTGTGCACCTCTTTGGCGTAATACTCCTCCTCGCTCCGCTGCCGCTCGCACGTCGCCGCCCGTTCGTTCGCCTTTTCTTGCAGCAGGTCCCGGGTGCTGTTGTAAATGGCAACAATGTCCCGGGACACCTCGTCAGGCTCGGGGAAATCCTCCGGAGGGCTGGTGAGCTTCAGTTTACTCAGGATCTGTCCTCGGATGGCCTCTATGCGCTTCTTCGTGAACTGATCCATGTCCAGCGTGCTGCATGTGGACAAACTGAGCGCCACGGTGGCTAAATCCAACGTGAGGAGAAGACTGACGATACACAGGTTCATCTTCTCCTCCAGCGTCTTCAAATTTCAAATTAAAAAAACGATTCAGGAAAAGATTCACCGAGGCGGTTTAAATATCGCCAGACAGACGCATTTCTTGGACAAAAATCAAAGTGGAGAGCATTTACGCATACGAGCCAAGTGGCCCCGAACAGTTATTTCAAAATCGTATGGTTCAACTTCCCCGCTGTCAGTAAAGTGTTCCTGAAAATCCATTCAACTGTCTCGAAACAAAAGAGAGCCGTTATTCGGTGAGAAGGGATCGCACGGATCTGCTGCCGGCTGACAGTGAACGCACAGAGAGAGTGCGTAAAGGTGCAGCTGAATGTTGCCAGAGGTGGCCTTTCGGAGATCAGACGGATCTGAAATACATGGTTGAAAACAAAAGAGTTCTAAAGAGCTGACGGGTTACAGCCAGCGGACGATCAGCCGTGTAGCCTGCGGGACTGAGCACACCTCCACCGCATCAGAGCGCTCTGCTCGCAGCTCTCCAACCGCACCTCAGACCGGCCCCGAAGATTCTAGGTGTCAAGCGTCAGTGCCTCGATATTCATCGCTTTCTTATCCAAACAGACTGATCAAAAAACTTGTTTTCAGAAACGAAAATCAAACCCAGTCCTGGCGTTCAGGGTACGAACTTTTACGAAGTTTGTCTGACGCCTTAAAGCGAAATCAAAAATCTGTCCAAAGTTGTGATTTCACGATGACACGTCTTCCTTTAAAGTAGCTCAGTAGAATAATAAAGAGCGGAGTTTGCCTTCGGTGCGACTGCAGATCACTTTCACACGTCTTCCCTCACCCCATCTAGTTGGGGAATGGCTCGTCTTTTACGCGTGCCAAGCGGACAGCAGCGGCCGCGAGATTTATAAGGGACTAAAGTTACAGCGTGCTCCCCCCTCCGCCCGCGTCAAACCGAGGTTGTGGTCATCAGTGTCGGAGAAGGGGACCCCTTCAATTCTACGTTACGAGACGATTTATTGTAAATAGGAGTGCTCACTGTGCCCATTGGGACAGCGATGCAACGGCTAATGGCCCATTGGCTCCTAATGCGTCGTGACGCAGGGTCCTAAAGCCGGTCAGAGTGAGGCGGCAGAAATCTTTTCTCTCTCGTTTTCTACACTTGAAACTGTTTCAGCTTCTCTCCATGTTACAGTTCCTTCAGACACATGTCCAACTCGTCCTGGTATTCTGGTATAAGAGTCCTGTCAGCTGAGGGAGTGTATAGAAAAGATGGGATGTCTAACTATATTAAGGGATAGGAGGGAGTGGGCTGTGATCAATCAGCACTTTCCACATCTGATGTGTAACATATCTCTGATGAGCTCACTTTCCATTTGTCTAAATATTACAGTGGCAAGAAAATGTCACTGCTTCACTTTGTAGGCTTACTTGCTGAAAAAGTTCAACATGTAGCTTCCTTCTCCTGCTCTGCCCTGGTCTCTGACAGCTCTGCAGCTCCCCTTATGAAGATGGATGGTGGGATCTGCTGGTGCAGCTCAATGTGAACAGAGTGACAATGACGCGGTGCACAGTTCAGAGGTCATGTCGTTTCTCATCATTTCATTTTCCTGGAGAATCTGACAGAAGGTGTGGAACCACCACAGTGTCAAGTAAAATAAATGTAATCAAACGATAAGCAAATGACTTCATGAAAATGTATTTCATAATGTCTTCTCAATCACAAAACATTTCCTCCTTCCTTACATAAAATGAACACAGATAGGTTTTTCTAGTCATCATGTCTTAAGTCAAGTCAGATTACAAGTCTTTATTTTCCAAGTCGAGTCAAAAATCATTTATTTTCTGTCAAGTCAAGTTGCAAGTTGTCAAAACAGTGACTCGGGTCCACCTCACTGGTTGGATTATGTGGGTGATGCTGAGGGTGTCTGATCCATTCATCTGTTAGCTGATTGGATTGTGTCAGATGTTACCAGATGAGACCGACTGCACCATGTGCTCCTCCGAACTGATACCCCTGTGTGCTCCCATACACTGAGCCTGCTGTGTGGCAGCTTGATTTACGTTCATACCCCTCCGAAAATTCCTCTTTGTTTCATTATTTGCCAAGGCCCGGTGCTGGCCCTCCGAAACCGGCCATCCATCAGGCCTGACAGCCGCTCTCTAACTCTCTGCATCCAGAGGCTGCTGTGAACCAGATGGTGTCACTAAATCAGCACCCACCCACACAGACAGGCGAGGTGAGGTGTGTGTTTGAGGCCCGATGTCCAGTCCAACACCTGCTCCACACAAGGAACACTGCTGGAGCAGCAGACAGGAGGAACACAAAGGACTGGCATCTTATGTTGTCAGCAAAGTCAGCAAATACACTTAGGTACTGTACTTGAGTATAACTCTGGTATTTGTACTTGTATTACTTAGTATTTCTATTTTCAGTTACTTTATACTTCCATTCCACTCAATTTTGTAGGCAAATATTGAACTTTTACTCCACTAAATGTATTTGATAACTTTAGTCACTCGTTACTTTGCAGAATGCCTGCTGCATCGAGTAGCACATTTAAAGTAATTCATTTTATCAGCAGCTGGATTGGAGAAAAAATACTGATTCTGAGAATCAGAAAAATTCTGAATATCTGATCTGATAATCAGCCTGCCAACAATTAGTTGAACTACAGTATACAGTATATACATACATGTGAATTTATGTATAATTTACTTTTACTTCTACTTTTGATACTTAAGTACATGTATTGCCAGAAAATTACTTTTCATACTTAAGTACATTTGATATCAGATATGAGGTGTTGATAGGGCTCCCGGTTCTGGTGAAGACGTGAGGACGTTCCCCCAGCTCCTCAAATAAACTGCTGAATTTACCGACTTCACTCCCTCCGCCAAGTCCATGTAACGGCCAAGAGCTTTTTGTGAGGCAACACACATCAGGGACGGGTCCACAGCCATCTGTAATCCATAAGCGAAGATAAATGAGCAAGGAAAAGAAAAACAAGGTTAATGATAGGTCACTTGCTAACATAGCTAATACACAAGCCATGCTATCCTCTGCAAGTGACAAAATGAAGGACGAGCTGTTTGCTCAAATTGAAGAGAAGGCCAAGAGTCAAAATGCTTTGATTGACCAGAGACACTAATTCTTTAAATGTTCCTAATGGCTAACAGTTTCTTGTATTATAGAAGACATTGTAGCACCAAGAAGAAAGTGATCTGCACAGTAAAAATATGAAAGTTGAAGCGGTCATCTCTCTGTCTGAACAGGAAATCCCAGCCTGTGGAGATGACCTGGACTGTGGCTACATTTCCCAGCCTGAATAATTGTTCCAGAATTCCCCTCCAGACAAGGCTCATGTGACACGTTCAGTTCGTATCATTTTTATGATTGGGCTTAATAAACGGAAAAATAAACATTCAGCAACTTGATAATTTGATGTCCTTATAAGATAAATATTCCCTGTTATTATGGCATAGAACTAAATGCTGACAGCTAACATCAAGGAGGCAAGGAGGAGACATCAGCAGAGACTGGAGAGAGACCAACACCAACACCACTACAGATATGTGGCAGGAGATACAAAATGTCACAGGCTACAAAAGCAGGAGCGCCCCCATCATGAGTGAGGTCACACTGCTGGATGAGCTGAACACATTACATCTCCTCAACAAAGACTCAGCTGTGAAGTCTACTCCGTCTCCAGAGGACCGGCCACTGTCAATAACCACAGCGGATGTTAGAAAACTCACTAGCTGATGTTGTTACTGACATTTCTAACATCTCACTCTCACAGGAGACTGTTCCCTCCTTCCTCAAGACAGCCATCATTCCTGTACCTAAAAGTCTGCTGTGTCTAGTTTTAATGACTATCGCCATGTGGCTCTCACCCCAATCCTGATGAAGTGCTTTGAGAAACTGGATCTCCAGCACATCAAGGCAACATCCCTGCTAGCCTGGATCCTCACCAGTATGCTTTCAGAACCAACAGATCCACAGAGGATGCCATATCTACTGGCCTCCACTCAGTCTTCACACACCTGGACAATAAGAACAGCTACATCAGGATGCTGTTTGTTGACTTCAGCTCAGTATCCAACACAATCTCACCTATGAAGCTGATCTAAACACTCTGCAACTGGATACTGGACTTCCTCACAAGTAGACCCCAGAGAGTTCGGATTGGCAGTCACACCTCCTCTATGTTAGCGCTCAACACCGGCGCCCCCCAGGGCTGTGTGCTCAGCCCCCTCCTGTTCACACTGCACACCCATGACTGCACTTCCAGAGAGTGGTGCACAGAGGACAATCTACTGCTCAACATCAGCAAAACCAAGGAGCTGATTGTTGATTTTAGAACGAAGGAGGCAAAGACACACACCACTGTCTACATCAGTGGAGCTGAGGTGGAGCAGGTCAACAGTTACAGGTTCCTTTGAATTACCATCACTGAGAACCTGTCTTGGTCATCACACATCATCAGCACAGAAAAGGCTCTCGTTCCTGCAGAAACTAAGGAAAGCTAATAGAAAGCATCCTGACTGGAAACAAACTGGCATGGTTCATCAGGGCCCAGGACAGGAAGCTCTACAGCGGGTGATTAAAACCACCAGAACATCACTGGTACCATCACTGATACTACAGAGCATCAGTGACATCAGTGAATTGAGACGTCTGCACAGAGCCCAAAGATACTAAAAGACAACACCCACCCAGCCACAGTCTGTTCACCTGCTGCCATCTGACAACAGATACAGAAGTACCTGCTGCTGTACCACCAGACTACAGAGCAGCTTCACTACTCTGACTGAGAGACTCCTGAACTCATCAACACTGCATTTTCTAAAATAGATGTAGCACAAAGGACTCAGACATAGTTTTTAATAAAAGTAACCTTGTGTGATTAAAAACACTTCTGTTGAACTGACTTACATTTCCAGACAGACAAACGTCCTGTGACCCATTTATTTGGTGTCTGGTGTACTCAAAACTTTTATGTTACTGTACTAACCTAAAAAGTTCTGAGTGCAAGCAGTTTCCAAAAAAAAAAAAAAAAAACCTTGGCTCACCTGGTTCAGCTCAAAAGGAGAAATCAGATTATAGAGTTCAGTGTTTACCTCAGCATTCCTCTGTTTGCAGGATAAATAGGAATGTGTTCATATACTGATGGATTTATGGGCAGTAATCCATCCAAGGTTGTTGGCTTTGATTTTTTTAATTAGATTTGTTGACAATAAGAAAAGTACAGAAATGCTTTGGATTGTGACCAAAGTAACCTGGTCACACACACACTGTGTGTCTGCACCACTTATTCAAGTACGTTTTTAGGGGCTTAAAGAGATGATAATATTATCAACAGCAGAAATGGCAGCTACAACTTTTTCAGGTACTGTGAAAAATATATGATTTTGTTGTGTTGATGTGGCCACTGTGAACACACACAAATGTTTCGCCTCTGCTCTCCTGTCTCCTTAACCATTCATTCATAACCTTCACAATCCCTCACATGAATAAGTATGTTGGGACCTCTTGTGGAGGTCCTGGTCTACTACTTTAAACAGTAGGTTTACACATGCCCAATGTTCATTCAGAGTTATGAGTCGCTGTAGTTATGAAGATCTCATGAAGAGGTCCTCACTCACCACTGCTGCCGAGAGCTTCAGAATCTCCCTGACCAGTAGACACCATCTTGTTTTCACGAAGACAATCAACTGACTCACCAAAGGTAACTTCTGACAGCGATGCAGATGTTGGTTTATTTTCTTTTTCAGAGACCATTTATTAATTTGTTTGTGAAGAGGGTTCACTCGGGATCGACTGGAGAAATCCATCTTTGTAATTAACTGAATTTCTATCTTTTGTTGTTTATTGTTGAATCACTGAAGACTGCTGTTTACTGTTAAACTCTGGGATCTTTATTTTTGGCAAACATTATTTAAACCCTGACCTGCAAACAAAACAGCAGAATAAAGTCAAGCTGTCATAAAATACCCCTATCTTTTTAAGAGGAATTAGTAAATGACAGATGTCAGGGCCTAAAACCAATGACCTGCTGGTCTGTACTAATCCAGATGTGATATTCTAACAATGACATCAGTCTACAGAAAGAACACAGAGCATTGAAGGTGACACATGCACTGGCTGTTTATTCAACCAGCACTGTATAAAACATTCCTATGTACAGAGTCTACATCATGACAGCTCTTTCATCAATAAAATAGTTTGTAGGAAAAAAATGGAGCAAACTGAAGCAGAATCCCTGAAGGAGGACAGAAGCTGATCACCTGCAGCTCCTCCAGGCTCCATCTCGGTCACAATCTGTTTCCAATGGTCCAGTTTTTCATGTCTTTATCGACTACACTATGTTTTACAGTCCCTCACCTTTCTCTTCTCTGTACAATATATTAAGCAACAAATATCAGAATGTGAGATGCTTATAAAGCTGTTTCCTTGTGTTTACAATCAATAAAGGACAATTTTCAGATTTTCTCCAACCTCCTTTTTGTTCAGCCCACAAACTGATCAAGAGCAAGGTAACTGCTACATGTGTTCATTTCCAGACATAGGAAGAATGTTCCTGAGGCTCAAGCTGTTCTCTGCAGGTCAGGGTTCCTGTTTCCCAGACTGTCCATGAAGGCCTCGCAGCTGGACGTACACAGTCTCTTCAGCCTGTCTGGATGGTGTCAGTCTGAATCACTTTCCTCCACCTGCCCCTGTGCATCAGGCTCCTCCGTGTCACTGTCTTTGTCCCAGTCCTTCATGGTGCCTCCCATCATGAAGTCATCTCTGAGGACGCTCCAGGCAGGCTTCTCCTCTGCTGCTGCAGCCTGCACACACACACACACACGCACACACACACGTTACACTACAGCAAACACTCACTTTCTGTCCCTCAGTGCTACAGGTTCAGTCAGTGCTTCCAGCTCTGCGCCTCTCATCAATGCTTCCATGAAGCAACAGTGCCACCATGTGAGCACTCAGTTTGTTACAGAGTCCTGAAGAGATTAACCCCGTTTGGGCCCAAATTATAACTTATCAGTCATTTTATTTCATGAAAAAAGTCAAGCTCTCCGTGCCCATGAGTAGAATATTAGCGAAAGGAGTAGAAACAATTCTTCTACTAGTTTTCTAGAAGTGTTGTCATGAAGCAGTGACAACAAGACCTCATTGAACTTACAGTGACCTTCTCAGTCTTGATGGTGACTTCGCTGCCTCCCTCTGTCCTTCTCAGCACATCAATGAAGTCTTTCTTAGAGACAGATGAAAGAAACTTGGCCTTCTTCCTCTCTGAGCCACCAACTTCCTTCACCTTGGCATCGATTGTTTTCTGATGTTTCTTCACTGCGTTGAACAGCTGCACCACCCCCCTGGGCAGAAATGACACACTTGAATCAGCACATGTAACTGAGAATGCTAAACAAAGCCTCGTAGAAAGAAAAAAAAGGTATACACACCTGGTAGCAACTCTTTGTAGAGTTCTTTCAGTCTCACGGTCCTTCACCTTGTCAGGTTTCTCCCTGCACATCATCTCCCACGCTCGCTTCTTGTCAACCTGTTGGACATGAGTACAGATATATCTTCACTTTCAGCTCCCCAAAATGTTCATGCTGTTCAACATCCTGCAAACCTCTGCCTGCATCTATTCCTCCAGCATTCTTCTATGCAATTTGCACAAGATTTTTATGTGTTGAATCCCAAATTGTTCCCCAGCTCTTCTTCCTTTGGCTTCTTTCAGCTTCTCAAATTTTGCACCAATGAATATGCATATTAAGGCTGCATTCTTTAAGAATGTTATATACTTTAGATTTAAAATGAAAGAATGACCATGAGGTCAACCATGCAGCGACAACAACCTGATCTTATTGAGTGGGTGATGAACTACCACTTTCATGAGACCGGCATTTTTGGATCCAGAATTCCAGGTCAGAAAATCTTCTGAGCAGCACCGGAGTCCACAGGTACTGTTGCCCTTTCACTATCTACACCACACATTTCCAGCATCACACCGGCTCATGAAAACTACCACAATCCAATAAAACAACTATCATAACACTTCCTTTGGAGCCAGTATACATATACATTCATACCACTTACATATGCTGACATGACACCTGACATAAGCATACATAGCCACTCATACGTAAGGTTGGGTGACAACTTGGTACTTTTGAGGGTACAGACTGAATTATGTCGGCACTACCAAGTATCAATACACATTCAATCAATCGGTTCCAATTTCCGGTACAGTACGCAAGAATGCATCTTTACAGTCACGTTCTAAAGAGTGAGATGTCTCCCCTAAACTTAGCTCCTGGCTGCCTGACAGTCCTTACCAACATGATATTTAGTTTAGTTTGTCCGAACCCTCACTATGAAACCAATAGTATTTGAACTGCATTCTATTGAAGAGGAATTAAAACAGTATGCATTCTTTGTTTCCCAATTCAATTTTATATATTATATACTGTGGTTGAAGTATATTTAAAACGATTAGTTAGGTTAGGTTTTAGTTCATGTACTTCACATGAAACAACGCTGGTTTATTCATTAATGAATTATTTTATTAAAGCAGCTAAATATAGCAGTTCACTTCAAAAAGGAGACACCATTCAGAAAGAAAAGCATACTTTTTTACATTATTACATTATCTGTCAAAATGTTTTCAGTGGCGACCCAATATTGTATGACCTTTCACTTTGTGGGGAACTCATTTGGTTTTTGAGCGTGGCTTCTCTTGTGGAGGTTTAGGGTAGCTCCAGCTTAATTTCACAGATGATTGCTGGGAAAAGGCACTAATCAAGGTCGATTCTGCATCTCCATGTGCACGTTTGAGTTTAATTCAGTTTAAGGTCCTGCATAGGATTCATTTTACAAAAGCTAGGCTGAGCAGGTTGTTTCCAGGTACTGGTGATACATGTGATAAATCTGGCTTGTCATACTCATGTTTCATTTTTTTTCTTGTCTCAAACTGGCAGAGTTCTGGTCTTATTTCTTTAACATCTCCAGCAAAGCCCTTAATATTACACAAGAACCCAGCCCCTAGATCGCCATCTTCTGGGTATCCCTTACACCAGTCTGCTTCACATTGTTGCTTCTGCTTCACTCACTGCCCATAGACGTATATTCTGTTACAGTGGAAAAGCCCAAATTCACCTTCCACCACATCTTGGTGAATTGATTTAATGTCCTTCCTGTCTTTAGAACAGGTGAAACTTTCCTGAGAAGTTTGTCTGCCAGTGGCATCCTTTCACCCCCTATACAAATACTCTTACATCTCTGGACCCATCTGATTCCTGCCTGACAGTAATGCTGGAACACATTTTTGTACTTGGATTTGATATTTGTTCGATACTGGTTTCCCAAAAAATTTAACCAGTACTATTGTGAACAATATGATAGGGAACACATCTGTTTAAAACTATTGAAACACTCAACTCAATCTGATTGTACAGTGGTGTTACAGAATGGAGCTTCTTCCTTCACAGATGATCTGTGGTAGGCACTGGCTGCAGAGGACTTTAACCCGACATCAGACAAGTTTCATTTTGGCCTGAAATCAAGTTATTAACAGAATTCACAGTAAGTAGTGACAGCTGATATGATCTGGTTCCTGTGGCGTTTGGCGTTTTGACTGGTAAAAGTGAAGCTAACTGATGGCTTAAAACGAGACGCTACAAACTGAAATGTTTTGTTCGCTGCTAATTCCTAATGAGGGGAAGACTGTGTCGGATCTGAGTATATCAGTGTACCTAGACACATTTTTCCACATTCACACACATCTTTACTCACATATGCGATGGCATGTTTGCACTGTAGAGACATACTGCAACGCCACCAGCACATTGAGGAAAAAACATATTACAGCATCATATTAATCCCGTACCTGATACTGATCTGTTCAAATCGGCCTCAGAGCTGAGAACTTCAGAGCAGCCAACAGAAGCAAGTCGCTCCGCTCTCTGTTTGCACCAGCCTTATCTATTTCCAGTAGTTAGTTATGTAGTCAGGTGACTTTTCAAAAGTAAAGAATATCACTAAGAAATGTTAACTATCTAAGAAGAACTCTCCATCAGCACCTGCAGAAACTGGGTGCTGCTGAAACTAGTTTTAAATTATGACAAAGTTCTGACCCGTGAGCTAACAGTGTGTGCACAGTAAACTATAGACTAAGGCTAAGCAACACCTGACAACATGTGCAGGAATAATGTTATTGTTCGTTAGATAAAAGTGCGATCTGTATATACTAAGGCAGGGCAATATGTACGATATATATCATCAGTCTTACATTTTCTATATGGTTATATGTCATGTTTCCTTTCCCTGGTTTTAAAGGCTGCATTACAGTAAAGTGATGTCATCTTCTAAACTTACTGTTTAGAATTTAGACTGTTCTAAGAAAATATGAAGTGCTTTTGAGGTGATTTCAAAATATCGAGGTACATATCATATATCACGATATGGCCTAAAAATATGGTAATATCATTAAGGCCATACAGTCCAGCCCGGGTTAATACTGTAAAATCAGAATGTAACACATTAAATGGACCTATTGGCTAGCTAGAATAGCTAGATAGTAACTTTTACATAAAAATTTGCATGTATATGCAGGTTTTTAAAACGCAGGAAAATACTCTAATGATCGGCAATTAACTGTGTTCATATTGTCAGTGGACGAGCTTGTCTTTCTGTTTTTTTTTCCCCCTTGTGCGTTTCATGTTAATTATCACAAACACAAGGGAACAATTATTCCTTCATTTGCTTCTTTTTTGTCATATTTCAGGATGTTATCTCTGAGCTCACTACCATGCACAGGTACTTTCAGACAACGTGATATTGGCATCGTTTGATTGATTTTGGGTTGCAGCTGTGGATGTGATGCATGACACCCCCAAATTTAACTGACTATAATCACATATGTTGAAGACCCATAAAAAAAGAACATGAGAGAAGTGTCATAGTGTGCATCACTGAGTCCTTCACCGTAGTGATTACCTGTTTCTTTCTCTCCAGCTGCTCCTGTCGTTCTTTTTCCTTTATCTTGTCCAGCTCTTTGTTCTTCACCAGGATGCCGCTGTTGCTCTCAGAGGCTTTCTTCCCCAGGATTTTTGCCATGGCCTCTGCCCATCCAGCATTGGCAGTACCATCATCTCCTTCATTCTTTCCTCCATCTTTATCATCTGCATCCTCCCCATCGCTGCCTCCATCGGCATCTTCGACATCTCCTCCATCGCTTGCTTCATCATCTGACCTTTCATCGTTGCTCCCTCCAACAGAATCACTTTGGTCATCGCTATCCTCAAACTGAGGCTCTTCATTGGCCCCTGAGTCACACAGAGAAATAAACATATTTAACACACGCACGTACGCGCACACACACACACGCACACACACACACACACACACACACACACACACACACAATTATGTCTGGTGTTTTTTCATCAGCTCTTACAAATGTCACCAGTTGCTGTAAATTGCTTCTATGTTTTTTCTCGTCTTTGTTACCTGGTTCAGAACAAGGAACCTTAAAAAAGAAGGAAGGGTCTTTATATCACTGAACCTTGCTTTTGGGCTTGGGGTCCAGACTGTGGTGACAGCTGTATTGAAGTCTATGGGAGATGATGGAGAAACACACTAAAACATATCCAACATATCTACATCGTATGACTTCTGATGAAGAAATGCCTCCAGAAAAAGGAAGATATCACTGTAACTGCACTGTGAAAACAAAGCCTCTCCCAAACTAAATGGAGGGATGAACAAGGTGGTGATAAAAAAACAATAAAATTGGATGTTAACCTCCTGTCACCATAGTTTGACACTAAAGCATGATTCAGTGACATACCAATACTTCCTTGGGTCAGGCAGTGGGTTTAAGCCTGTTTGGGTGGTCTGGTTAGAGACAGAGACAAAGTCCACACAGGGGCGTCTCCTCTGAACTGTGACTGATGGTCATTAGTCTAATTAGTGAAGATATGAAATCCAGTGCTGGACGGTGCAGGACCATTAAAGCTCAAACGTTCAGAGGATTTTTTTTAATCTGAAACTTTTTTTGAAAGGTTTCTCTCTCTCTCTTTCACACACACACACACACACACACACATTCTCTCTCTCTCTCTCTCTCTCTCTCTCTCTCTCTCTCTCTCTCTCACTCACACACTCACACACACACACACACACACAGTTTACGGTTTAAAGGAATACCGACTGCACTATTTAAATACTTCTGGTTAATTTCCATGTTGCAACGATCCGCCCAAACCTGTAGCAGGTGGGATTAGTACAGACTTGCTTGTTGTTTTCTAATGATTCTGTTTGATGAAGAGGAATGAGGAAGACTAACACCGCTTCAGTTTACTGTCGTCCTGTACGTTAGCTGGAGCTAACACATTAATGTTCTCCCTCCTGGAACAGATAGCGTTTATTAGCTAGCGCGATACCCTACAAAGCATCGTTTTTTGTTGTGCCCAATATATGACCGTTCACAGCAGGTTAAGTTAGGCTACATTAAGCAGTTGCTAACAGGAACAAGACCAGTGCCATGGTAGCTCTGGAGCACACAGCACATACAGCAGCGTTAGCTAACGTCAGCTACAAAGTGTAAGCTAGCTCTATCTGTGAGATTAACATCTGCGTCAAACACTTCAGTCTTTGTTTAACACGAATAAACTGTAAAGAAAAACTCACCAGACGTCTCAACATGTGTTTTCACCAGAGCAGCCATCATGGTGTTTGAGTAAAATGGTTCCGTAGAGTACCACTGCCAAACACAGAAGGTTCCTTCTGTTGCTCTGAGGTTCAGCTCATCACTGCCCCCCTCTGGAGTCAGTCAGCTCCTGCAGTGTTACCCTGAGCTGAAACCTGCCATCGTCTCCTTCTGTACACTGTGTGGTGGTTGACACGCACGTGCTCTACAGTTTACAGTTACAGGACAGTGGTTGGTTGCTTTTCTATGACGTAACGTGCTGTTCACAGAACTCATCTAGTCATCAATGCTCCTCTTTTATTTCCCCCTTATTGTCAACTTTAACAAGGTACAATCATTTAATCTGTTTATTTTGAGACAGTTTCTTTACTTATAACTGAACTAAAGTGAGAGCAGTCACTGATTTCATGAGTTTGTCTGCACTTATTGTTTTGTTTTTTGCTCAGTTATAAAGGGAGGACATTGGGGGTATTTTCCACCCAAAGTTTATTCAGTTTCACCAAAACATTCTTAAACTTAGAAGTGCTTCACTACACAGGCTCTTATTATCATTCAAAATGACTGGCTGGCGACATTGCTGTTCCTGGTGACCTCACCCATCAGGAGAAGTTGGTGAAAGTCTTCTACCTTCAGGCTTTAACAGCAGCCTAATAACATTTCAAACAGCAAAATCCAGTTTTCACATAATTAAGAGTTTGTTGTAAAGAGTCCCAGGTATTTTCAGCCTAGAATCTAAAAGAATATTTACAGAGTACAGAAAAATACCTCAAGCACCAGACAGCCCTGTTAGCTTTTCTAATGATGCTACATTTGCAATTTCAAGGATATGTGTGTCAAGACACCCTGAGAAGGCAAGTTTGCAGGAAAGCGTTTATGTTCTGTCATGTGCCAGCCCAATATTTTAATAAAGACCCTCTCCTCCAGGAGCACCAGTGACTGAAAGAGGCACCTTATAACTAAAAAGCCAGTTTATCAAGTGCCTTTTGTCCACAATCCATTTCTCTCTCTGTGTGTGTGTCTTTCTTGATTCTCTCAGGATAATGACAAGCAGTGGACCTTGGCTTGGGAACTGGAGGCCCCACAAGCCAAGAGGGCCTATAGCTGCCCTCTATGGTAGCCCGGGGCCCAAGTAAGGCCTGCCTGGACTCACAGGTACAGCCAAAATGACCATTAAGCCTTTTTTTTAACCACCATTATTATTATTATTATTACTATAATATTACTATAATTTACATTTCCTGTCCTTGTATCCTCCATAAAGGTAATTCTAAACACGACTCAACTAAATTCAAAGCACCAATGTTCAGCTTCGGGATACGGCACAATCAGACCAGTTCTGACTGCTCGCCTGGGCCAAAATACCTCATCCCCTCCAACATCACACGAGAGGGCCGAGACGGCACTCCAGCGTTTTCGCTCCACAGCCGTGTCAAGGAGCTAAGACAGTTCCAGGTCCCTGGACCAGGTCAGAAAATCTCTTACACATTAACAATTGCCATTTGAGTTTACCTGTTACCTGTGTCTTTGTATGACTTTCCTTGGTGTTTCAGGCCAGTACAGCCCAGAGCGTTCAGAAAAGATGACCTACCGCTCTGCTCCTGCTTTCACTCTACCTGGGAGAAGCAAAGACTTTAAACAAAGCCAAACACCAGGTAATATGTTGCATTTGGTGTCAATATAAGCTGCGGATTACGTTTTTTGTCACAAAGAATATAAACTTCACCTGTCGCTCATTCTCCAGGTCCAACCGCATACAATCTACCGCCTGTGCTGGGGCCCAAAACTGAAATAAGGTTGGGAGCTTCTATGAGGACCTGAAAAAGGTGCATGTAAAAACAATTTCCTTTAAAAAAATCTGGAAATGTTGTGATATGCTTTTGTTCTAACTCAGCTACTTTGTCAACATGTACTGTAGTATACTGTTTCTGACCAGGTGGGTGCTTCATCACTTCATTCAACACTTAAAATAAGTCCCAGCATGCACAGCGAAAAAGGTTTCGTGCCTCTCCCTTTGCCTGCCTCCCCTCTCAGTATCTGTATAGATCGGTACCTCGCTGTCGTCCATGCGTCCAGTACGCTGCATCAATGCAGGACCACAGGGACAGCCGAGTGTGTCAGCGCCACAGTTTGGTTCATTGCAGCTGTGGTCACCTACTTGTTCCAGGTGAAGACACAAACACGACACAAACGCTTCTTATACTACCATGTAGTGGTGACAAGAAAGCATGACATGAAGCTTTTGGCTAACACACACACTGACAGATCACAGTGGTGTATGGTTTCAATCTATTTTTAATCTCAAATGACACATGATGACTTTATCTCCTCACTCTAATACAGAGTAATCGAGCAATAATTATAATGGCATTTGTTTGACTGTTGTCATGCCAACATGCCAACATGGGTATGGCAGTGAATGAAATGAGCTTGTGAGACTTAAAGTACTGATTAATTAACATCTCCTTTTTTATGTGTTTTTCAGGTCCATCTGTGGCACAATCATGGTAACCATGGTGCCCGCACGGAGATAAATACCAGAGTTTCCAAATGAAGCGTTTTAATAATAAATGAATGTATTGTTTCTTTGTGTCTGTAGACATGTACTACTTTGTCTTTGCCCCAACTCTCTGCTACCAGCTCAACTTCCTGCGGTCCTCTCGAATACGCAAAAGGTTCCTGATGAGAAGACTTTTTGAAATGGTGAGAGGGAACACACACACACACACGCACGCACGCACGCACGCACGCACACACACACACACACACACACACACACACACACACAATGTATATGTTTTTGGTAATGTAAACTGAGATGGGTGGAAATGAACCAGAAACAGACATGCATGTTAACACTTTTTGCTCTTTCTTGTAGCTTTTCTTCATGCAGCTGTTGGTAGGATTGATACAGCAGGTATGTTGAACATTTACATGATTTAAATCACACAGACGAGCTTTCATGATGTACTCTGCACACACAAGGTTCAGCAGAGAGGATCGGATCATGAAAATTGTTTCCTATTGCAAGCTAACCCAGTTTTCATTTGTGTCTTCCAGTGGATGGTTCCCACCATACAGAACTCAATGAAACCATTTCAGGTGCATACACACACACAAACACACACACTTTATTTATTTTACCTTGCATGTAATGTATCTGCTTCCTCAGAGCCTTACCAACAACCTCTGCCCATATACTATAATTGTTTTTTGTTAAGATCAGACTTTGATAATGACGGAATCTCATTGTTCATGTCTCTCACAGGAAATGGACTTTTCTAGGATGGTGGAGCGCCTCCTAAAGTTAGCTGTGAGTATATAGATATACTGTAGTTACACTGGAATATTTAAGGTCATTTCCATTCCATGGTAATTACCAGGAATTTATAAAAAAATTAAGGGAAATAATCAAGGTAACAATTTAGTTGAGTTGAAAATGTTTTTAAATGAGTTTACTCATTTGAAAAGAATGAATGGAAATCAGTTAATAGCCAAATTTTTTTTAAAGTGTATTTTCACCCCAAAATAAAGTCACTAATGAAAGGTACCATTTTTATATTCACATTGAAATTGTGCAAGATTTCCAAAAAAACTTTGGGATTTCCACCCTACACTGGACACATAATTGAGTCCTATCATAACATTATACACCTCCTCTACCATTTGCTTTTGCATATTGAAACAGTTGTGATGACTGTCTCACATGTGTATTGAAAAAGAGTTGGCAACATGGCAACCATAGTGTAACCCTACCAACCCAGACTCCTCTCCTCTCCTCTCCTCTCCTCTCCTCTCCTCTCCTCTCCTCTCCTCTCCTCTCCTCTCCTCTCCTCTCCTCTCCTCTCCTCTCCCAGGTCCCTAACCATCTGATATGGTTATTATTCTTCTATTGGTTTTTCCACTCTTCTATGAACTTTGTGGCAGAGCTGCTGCAGTTCGGAGACAGAGAGTTCTACAAAGACTGGTGGTGAGTATATCCAAGTACGGCGAGATGTGCCTAAACTTTAATTCTTGAAGCTAAAAATGTTATTGGAGGAGCGTGCAGCTTTTACCTTCTTATATTTAGATATTACCAACAGATTTTGATAAACACTTTTTCCTCCAGTACCTGGTGAGTGTTCCTCTGAAGATGGTCCGACTGTGGGCCTTTATGGGAATGATGGCTCAGGTAAGATGCATTTGAATGTTGCATCTCTTTCCCTCATCCCAAACGCACATGAGCACACTTTGACCTCTGAACTTTCATCTCTCCAGGTTCCTCTGGCTTGGTTTGTGAGTCGTTTCCTGAATGGAAACTATGGCAACGCCGCTGTGTGGATCTCCAGTCTCTCCCCCTCCAGCACGCAGCGCAGCCCAAACCCGAAAGCGCTCCGCGCCATCCAGTATCTCCTCACCCTCGAGTTCAGCATCCTCTCCATCGGCATCTCCGGGCCGCAAAGGACGGCGTCTTTCACCCCTGCGGTCTGCATGGCATGCTCCTGCAGTGCTTGCGTCCCCCTCTCCGTCGCTAGCCGCGGATGAGCACCCTTCCGCCTCATCCAGACCACCTGTTGCATTTCCTCCCACACAAACTTTAGACAGGTAAGGAAAGGTAGCCACCTGCCACGCCCCCCCGTGCTCTCCTATCTCATCAGGGTCCTCCAAGTTTCTCAACCCGAAACTAGCAGTTTACAATGATAACCTGGGAACTGAAAAACCGTAAGTCTTAATAATTGGGGACTCAATTGTCAGATTTGTCCAACTCCCGGGCGCTATCACCTACTGTCTTTCAGGTGGTAAAACAACCAATTTTATTGAACTTATTCCTGCACTCCTTGACCTTCATCCTTCCATCAACACAGTTATAGCTCATACTGGCACAAATGACGTAATGTCTAGGCAATCATCAAAGCTGCACGCGGAGCTGGAGTCCCTGTCCTTCACAATCGAGAGCCTGGGGAGGCGCTGTGTCCTGTCTGGACCAACTCCCACCCTATACGGCAGCTCTGAACGTTTCAGCCGGCTCTTCAACCTACACCTGTGGATGCAAAACTTTTCCTCTGCTACTGGTCTTGGTTTTGTTAACCATTTTGACTCTTTCTGGTCCAGACATGATCTTTTTAAATCTGATGGGCTGCATCCAAACAGGAAGGGAACAAGGAGGCTGACCATGAATTTTATTGATTTTATTGCCTTTTGCTCGAATTGACATTTTTCCCAGCAGGTCCCCACTCAGCGATCTGGCCCAGACTCTTTTAGACCCCCCGCCCCTGACCACGCGGGCCCTGCTGGCGCTGGTGCTGGTGCTAGTATCTCTGCTAGAGTCTCTCCTAGTGTTTCTCATAGTATTTACTCTGATGGTTCTCCTATTGGTTGTTCCAGTTCTATTGCAAGCTTCAGTTTCAGCTCTGCCAACAGCTCTTTCATTCCTGTTAGGATCTCTGGGAGGCAGCATGTAAGACCCAATGTGTGCCCTCCACTCAGACCCAGTCCTGTTGCAATTAATATAACAATTAGTATGGCCCCATTCACTAGCCCCACCTTGTGGCCACTTCCACCAGATAATTATCATATAACGACCATTTCAAACAGATACTCTCGGTGTAAATCAAGGGCTATTAAATCTGCAAATTTTACAAATCTGTCAATGTCCAGAGCTGGATGCTTCTCAAATCAGCAGCGCGGTGTTAACCAAGCCAATCTTCGCCCTCTACTCCATGCACCAACTCAGAATAACATGGACCTTAATATTGTCCTGGTTAATGCAAGATCCATATCAAATAAAACTTTTATATTGAATAATTTCTTTACATCCCACACTCTGGATTTCATGTTCTTAACCAAGACATGGCTGCAAGTTGGGGAGTGTTCAGCTTTTTCGGAACTTCTCCCTCCTAACTGCTCCTACTTTAGCTCTCCTCGAACCACTGGTAAAGGTGGAGGTCTGGCAGCTGTTTTTAAATCTGTCTTCCAGTGCCAGTTGGCTACACCTGTTAATTACTCTAGCTTTGAGCTGCTACTGTTTGAACTAAATGGCCCGTCCCCTGTCCTCTGTGCAGTGGTGTATCGACCACCAAAATTTAACAAGGATTTTATAAAGGAATTTTCCGAATTTTTATCCGGCATTGTATTAGACTATGACCATCTTTTAATCTGTGGTGATTTTAATATCCACGTATGCTGTGAGGAGAAACCTATGGTTAAAGATTTCATTGATTTAATTAACTCCTTTAACCTCACTCAAGCAGTGACAGGTCCCACCCACGAGAAGGGGCACACGTTGGACCTTGTGCTGTCCCTTGGTGTCTCTGTCGTTATTAATGAAATTTGTGACACATGTATATCAGACCATCTGCCTGTCCTGTTCACTACAACTGTCGCCTGCTCTGTAAAACCCTCTCCTCCTGCACTTCACTGCCGTGCTATAACCAGCAACACCCCATCGAAATTCTCTGCTGCCTTTAAAGACACTGTGCTCTTTAGCTTAGATGCACACACTGAAACCTTCTTGCTGATAGTCTTTTGGATCTTTTCAATTGTACCTGCACTAACATTTTAGATCTTGTTGCCCCTCTAAGAAGGAAACACTCAAAAGCACCTTCAGAACCATGGCTAAATAACCATACCCGCTTCTTGAGACGTGAGGAGATGGAAAAAGGAGAAGCTCCAAGTGTCGTATGAGATTTTGCAGAGTTGTCTGTCTGACTACCAAGAAGCTGTTAGAAGTGCAAAAACTGCATTTATTTCTCAATTAATCTCCAAAAACTGTCATAGACCACAGGTATTGTTCAGTGCCTTTAATTCTTTGGCCAATCCATGCGACGCAGCCACAGTCACACCTTCGTCCATCCTCTGTGATAGATTCTTAAGATTTTTTGCTGAGAAAATATCTGTCCTCAGATCCTCGTTGGCCAGTTCCACTGATCTTGACCCTCATATGGTATCTATGTGCCCAGCAGTGTTGGATTATTTTGAGCCCATCTCACTGGCAGCTCTACAGGGAGTTGTCCATCATCTCCGCCCTTCTAACTGCCCTTCTGATAACATTCCCTCTCGCCTGTTGAAGGAGGTTTTCGACACTGTGGGGACATCAATCCTTTCACTGATAAATATGTGTCTTGTATCTGGTTGTGTTCCTGCTCATTTTAAACATGCTGTTGTAGAACCCCTGTTAAAAAACAAAAATCTCGATCCCACTGTACTCTCCAACTTTAGGCCCATTTCCAAATTGCCCTTTCTGTCCAAAGTCATGGAGAAAGTTGTTTCATCGCGGCTTCAAGATTTTTTAGCTCAACATGGTATCCATGAAAAATTTCAATCTGGTTTTAAACAGCTTCATAGCACTGAGACAGCTCTTTTAAAGATTTTTAATGATTTCATCTTAACAGTCGACTCCGGTCACTCGGCAGTCCTTGTTCTCCTCAACTTAACGGCTGCTTTCGACACAATCGACCACAATATCCTCCTGTCCCGCTTGGAGAGCTATGTTGGGATCAGGGGTACTGCTCTAAAATGGTTTAACTCCTACCAGGACTTTTTCAATTCGCCTGGGAGATTACTCATCTGGACATGCTCCGCTCCTATGTGGTGTCCCCCAGGGTTCGGTTCTGGGCCCCACCCTATTTTCATTATATATGTTGCCCCTAGGTTCTATATTTGAAAAGCACAATGTCTCGTTCCACTGCTTTGCTGATGATGTTCAGATATACATGCCCTTAAAAATCAAAAGCAAAGGTGCATTGCAACCTCTGCTTGATTGTCTGGATGAAATTAAGTTTTGGCTGTCCTCAAACTTTTTAAAATTAAATGAGAGCAAGACAGAAGTAATTGTGTTTGGCTCCCCACTGCCATTGGGGGATGAACCTATCCCTGGGCCTATCTCCTCAAATATGCTCAATTCCGTGAAAAGTCTGGGAGTGCACCTTGATAGTTCTTTTAAATTTGGAAAACAAATTTCATCGATGGTCAGCTCAAGCTTCTTCTAATTGAGATTAATAAGCAAAATAAAAGCCTACCTTCCCCCGAGTGACTTAGAAAAAGTGGTACATGCTTTTATTACAAACTGGCTGGACTACTGCAACGCTCTGTATGTGGGCCTAGACCAGTCCTCTATCCAGCGTCTCCAGCTGGTCCAAAATGCGGCCGCTCGCCTTTTAACAGGCACCAGAAAAACTGAGCACATAACTCCAGTGTTGAGGTCTCTCCACTGGCTTCCTGTTTGCCAGAGGATAAGTTTTAAAATTTTATTATTGACTTTCAAGGCCATGAATGGCTTGGCTCCCCCTTATCTAGGTGACCTGCTTGTTGCCCACACTCCATGTAGAACATCACGGTCAGCCGACCAATTCCTCCTCAGCATACCAAAATCTAGGCTAAAAACAAGAGGTGATCGAGCCTTCGCGGTCGCTGCTCCAAAACTTTGGAACAACTTGCCACTCTGCATTAGAACAGCTCCAAATGTAGAAAATTTGAAATCCCTGCTCAAAACCCACCTCTTCTCCCTGGCTTTTAACACTCCTAACTGACTGATTGTTTTATCATGACAGTTCTTATTGTTTCTTATATTTTATTTTATTGTTTATTTTATTGTTTATTTTATTGTTTTATTGTGTTTTATTGTGCTTTTATCTGATGTATGTAATTGTAACTGTAATTGTTTTTAATTGTAAAGCGCCTTGGCTAAAGGTGCTATATAAATAAAGCTTCACTTGACTTGACTACTGGACAAATGCATAAAAGCTTCCACAGTCACACACATAAACATGTGCAAGTCATGTTGTATACACACATACATGCGCACATACACACACACACACACACAGACACACACACAGACACACACAGTCACACACATAAACATGTGCAAGTCATGTTGTATACACACATACATGCGCACACACACACACACACACACACACACACACACACACACACACACACACACACACACACACACACACAGACACACACACAAACACCAGCCTGCAGGACAACTCAATGAGTTCTAACAACAGGAGGAGTGCTCGGTTTAAAGGGGTATTCCACTTTATTAGGACAAAGGCAACTTTAGGCAAACCTCTGTATCTACAGCTGTCTTAATATCTCTATCTAGCATCGGATCCTAAACTTAGAGTGTAATAGCACTTTGATCTCTATTAATTGAAACTGATCTATCATTGTTAGATATGCTAGATGAATGATTTTATCTAAAGTAAATGTGCGGTGATGAGGTTTCCTCAAGTAGCCAATATCAGTGGGTGATGATTCATGAGTTCAAACAAAGGTTTGGTACATTTAATAACATTTTCCGCCTGACCGTTAACAAAAAGTTATTGAACTTTTGAATATATTGAAGTGCTTTTAAAGTGGAAACAGTGTTTGTAACCGGGCACTGCTCGAGTTTTGGAAACAAATGTGAACCGCTGCCGAGCGAGCAGTAGCCAGGACAGAATCCTGCCTCTGTGGAGCCAATATGAAAATGCTGTTTCTATTTTCTGTGGTTGAAAAGTCACTTTTTACTTGTGTCCAAAGGCAACAGTGCTATTATGAAGCCAGATTAACAGTTTGTTTCTCCAAGCTAAGGCTTAAAAATTCCAATTTCCAATGTAGGATGTCTCGAGGTGTTAACATTGACCACAGTAAAAAATTATTTTTAAGTATTCTGTATAAAACACTCTTCTTGAAGCAATGAGGTTGTTGAGTATTACAGACATTTATAATAAAAAGATTTGTTAAACAAATGTGGTCAAAGGCAGGAAACTGAAGAGGAAGGACCCTGCAAGCTCTAAGTGTATCAGTACATGCTACAGATGTGTTGTCTGCCTTGGCTTTATTGTATTTTTTGTGTTGCGTTTGACTTATCAGCTTTATTTTATACGTTGTACAGCTGTATCTTTCTGCAGTTATGTTTTGCCATCTAGAAATGATCATTTATGTTGTATTTTATTTACAATCAATGATTTACTGCAGTAGTTGATTTACTGATTTGAACCAATGAACGTTTTTTGCACGTTAAAGAGATGCATGCTGTTGACTAAAGCAATAGATTTCTATGAATGTATTCTTTAAGTTAAAGCAATCGTGTAAGGAAAATGTGTTTTGTTAAAATAATTTGTATATCTTGTAATTTGTTGGTTGACAGTTTGTTATATGAGGGTTGTTTCAAAGAGAAACAGCAGCTGCAGTGGTGATAATGAGAGTTTCAAACAGCAGTTTCAGGCCACATTTTTCACTATCTAAATTCTTAAATTCTGAAGAGTCCTGAATTGAAAGCTATTACAGCCTGACACTGTTGCCAATATTGATTTTGCCGTATCAAAGTTATTATAGAAAGATGTCCTTTTGTTTTATTTGTTATGCTTTAATATGCTTTCCAAATAAATGATGACAGCTGACTGAAAATGTTAAATTGGAGCCTTTTCAGGGTTTTTTCTTTTAATATATGTCCTCTTTTCTTTCCCGATGACGATCTGACGATCCTTATTGAAATTTATACGTGCCTGCTGGGAAAAATATGCTTACTCTCAACACGTACAAACATTTTATACTAACAGTTTATAACACTTACTGCCCTAACTTCAAACTCTTGTCCAAGTGTAACCCTATAGCAGTATGACCTTTTTCAAGTGTTAACTTTTAAATCAGTTGTTGTTAATGAGAGCCATATGTAAATCTTATCACATTATTGGTATTTCATCGCACAAATGGCAGCTTTATACATCCATTAATCCGATCTGACTTTTATCAACACGTCACCCAGTTTAAAACCTGTGTTGCAGTAGTCTTTTGTTTTATAAAGAGTGAACATCTGAGGATTATTGCTGAGGCAGCAGATGTAGCAACAATGCCTTGAGTACCATATTTGCAACTCCTGTATCTCAATGCCAAAACGCACATTTGTGCAGTGGAAAGACTTGACCACTAAAAGATTCAAATTACTCGGGTCAGTCTGTGACAGAATATGCTGGCAGAGACATTTAATGCTAATTTGAACTCATACTTAAATGGTGCAATTAATTCTTTCTTGTTTTCATTTGCGTGACTCTCCAGTGTGTCAATGTGTTCACACAGTTCAGTTGTGTACTGTTTGTTTTGTTTTTCTGACATCGCGAGAAGGAAAATATGAAGTCACAGTGTTTATGCTTAAGACAGGGGTATCAAAATTCTTCCCAGTTCGTTTTTCATGTTATCTTGTTCTCCTAAAACCCTTGCACTCACTGCATTTGGAAAATGAGTTGAAGATGCAGCTTTATGTCATTTAAGTTCATTTTGTTGGTGGATGATTGCTTGATGCAACATTTAGTGAAATGAATGTATTGCTGATCTGTTCATACTGTACACAGAAATCCAAAGGGAATCAAAGATTATATGTTTTGGGAATGCAAATCACTTTCATAGCCTTTCACTTGAGATTATTTGTGTTGTTTGATAAAGATTATTTATATTTGATGAATGGACTCGTCTGTTTTTCTTTGTGTTTTAAACACCAGCACTGGGCCTTCATTCTAGTAGTAGGTATCTGGATTATTGTGAAGTTCCTGGTTATTTGGCTCGTATTGATACTGTGGTCTTTAAAATACAGCATGCATTGAAATTGAGGACATATGGGTCCATAAAAAACTTTATTGTGCAGAACATCTTACACATCAAAACTCCACATCAGGTCCAGGGGAAGAGAGCAGGGTGAGAATATCTACTGCTGCAAGAGACAAACACAAAAACAGACAGGGGGGTAAGACACGTTATATGTGGTGTTCTAAGTAAATGCAGTGATGTGTGTGCGTGGATGTGTGTGTTTCACCTTGGCTTTCTGCTTCTGGACAGGCAGGCGGAGTTTAAACTCTGCTGGGAGCTCGTCCTCAGAGTACAGTCTGTCTGAGAAATACACTCTCCTTATTCGACAGTTAGCGTGGATCTGAGAGGAAAACAGCAGGTCAGACATTAGCAACTGAAAGAGAATACAGTCAGGGTTGTAGCTGGTTTCTAATCTGTCTCTGTGCACTGACCTGTACACGCAGCGTCTCAAGGTAATTGGTTCCATAGGCTCTCCTGGTGAAGTCCGACAGGTCGAACTGAATCTGGTTCCAGCCGTCGTCCAGCTTCATTGGCATGGTGCAGAGCAACGGGTCCACTCGCGTCGTGCTTCGGTAGGTGCTCAACCGAAACCGCCGGCGAATGTTTTTATCATCCAGCACCTGAAAGTTTAAAGATGGGAGAATATGTCCACTTTACTTGTTTATACCACCAAAACATGGAACAGGTCGGTATCTGTGAGAGTGAATATACCTACCTCGACTTCATAGGTGAAATACTTCTTCACATTCTTGACGATCAGAACAAGAATGGGAAGCTTGATGCCCAGTGTCTTCTTGGGGTCTGCAGGACATGCTATGTAGGTGGTACTACAGAGACGAGAAGAGATGAGGGTGCTTTAATGAGTTGCCCTGAGCTGAAGAATCAGTTCAACAGACACAAACTCACCAGACGTTTGCCCCCTCGACCTCCAACACCTGGGAGCGGATGTCATCGTCTGTGACTCTCTGGATGTGACCATTCCTCGCCTGTGTACACACAGAAAATGATGTATATAAAGGCTGCGCAGTCAATGGAAATATAGTTAGTTAGCTTTAGCACGGCCAGCTAAGGAAGCTTGATAAGCTTCATAGCATCCACTCTGAATCGCTGCTTACCTTTTCATCCCATATCTGAAGCGGTTTGCTGCCGATGCTGTAGAAAATACACAAGAATCTGCCTTGAAATGTGTTTTTAAACATCTTCTCTGAGTTATGTTCGTCCACGATCGCTTTACACTTGTGTTTAGTACAATGTAGAGGTTAGCAACAGATTTAGTTAGTAAACACTGTTTACTTACTAAATCTGTTGCTAACCTCTTCATTATTTTGTGTTGCTAAGGAACGGAATATTTAAGCGGTTCCATGGTGGTTGTTAGGTGACGCAGCTTGTATTTCACGAAGACCCGCCCCCTTCTAAGCTTCTGATTGGCTGCTCTTCTAACCCCAACAAGAGCAACCAATCAAGCCAATTAGAGACAGATTAGGGCTGGTCTTCGCGGAATGAGTTTAATAATAAAACCCAAATCTTCAATATGAGGGCTCATTTAGTGGTTTTGACTAAATAAAACAAGAAATAAAAACATTTTCAAAGGTTGTGTTTGCTGCAGGCCATGTTATTAGAAGTGTAATGGTTCATTTTTATTTAACTACAAAGTGCAAGTGACTATTAAAGTCACAACTAACACAACTACACAGCTACACAACTTAACACAACTAATTGTATCAATAGAAATAATTATGTTTTTATTCCCATTTAAGTCTTAAAGTGAGACTCATTAAAACCATTTACATGATCATTTCTTTGTGTACAGAAATTAATCAATAATATAAATTTGTGTAACTATAATTATATACACCACCGGTAGCATGAGTGTCAAGTAAACCGTGTCCCCAGTCTTCTGGTCTAGAGATCAGCTGTCCCCCATAAACCACGGTGACATAAACAACCAGAGAGATGGCCACCACTCCAATGTGTGTGTGTGTGTGTGTGTGTTTTAGTGTGTGTGTGTGTGTTTTAGTGTGTGTCAAAATGCCAAACAAACTGCTGTAGCACAGACCTCGCCTGACTACTAGCAGATGAATTCATCTTGGTTTCTTATGAAAGTAATAAGGGACTTTTGATTTATGTTGCATCGCTGGTGATGTCATTTTACAGAGTGCCTGGTTAATGTTTGATTAAAACTTTCTTGGCTTGTTCAAACATTTGAAACCTTTGTCAGATCTATCCTGGTCCGGCTTGTTTAAAGTGCTGGAGACAGAGAGGAAGGAGGTCCCACTTGACACTTTAGTGGCATTTAGTGGGGGGAAGGAGTTCTGATAAATAGGAGGAAGCTGAGATATATTCAATATTTTGGTTAGAGGACTTCATGACTAAGACTAGTGCTTTGGGCTGGCTTGATTGTCAGTGCTGGGCATGAATCCTAAATTACTTGTAGGATATTTTGGAAGTTGGATCAACTCTATTATCTTGGCTTGTTATTATCATACATAAAATGAATGTGAAAATAGCTCATTTATAATAATCATTGGGATTCATTTAGTCAAAACCACTAAATGAGCCCTCATATTGAAGATTTGGGTTTTATTATTAAACTCATTCCGCGAAGACCCGCCCTAATCTGCCTCTAATTGGCTTGATTGGTTGCTCTTGTTGGGGTTAGAAGAGCAGCCAATCAGAAGCTTAGAAGGGGGCGGGTCTTCGTGAAATACAAGCTGCGTCACCTAACAACCACCATGGAACCGCTTAAATATTCTGTTCCTTAGCAACACAAAATAGTGAAGAGGTTAGCAACAGATTTAGTAAGTAAACAGTGTTTACTAACTAAATCTGTTGCTAACCTCTACATTGTACTAAACACAAGTGTAAAGCGATCGTGGACGAACATAACTCAGAGAAGATGTTTAAAAACACATTTCAAGGCAGATTCTTGTGTATTTTCTACAGCATCGGCAGCAAACCGCTTCAGATATGGGATGAAAAGGTAAGCAGCGATTCAGAGTGGATGCTATGAAGCTTATCAAGCTTCCTTAGCTGGCCGTGCTAAAGCTAACTAACTATATTTCCATTGACTGCGCAGCCTATATACACAGGCGAGGAATGGTCACATCCAGAGAGTCACAGACGATGACATCCGCTCCCAGGTGTTGGAGGTCGAGGGGGCAAACGTCTGGTGAGTTTGTGTCTGTTGAACTGATTCTTCAGCTCAGGGCAACTCATTAAAGCACCCTCATCTCTTCTCGTCTCTGTAGTACCACCTACATAGCATGTCCTGCAGACCCCAAGAAGACACTGGGCATCAAGCTTCCCATTCTTGTTCTGATCGTCAAGAATGTGAAGAAGTATTTCACCTATGAAGTCGAGGTAGGTATATTCACTCTCACAGATACCGACCTGTTCCATGTTTTGGTGGTATAAACAAGTAAAGTGGACATATTCTCCCATCTTTAAACTTTCAGGTGCTGGATGATAAAAACATTCGCCGGCGGTTTCGGTTGAGCACCTACCGAAGCACGACGCGAGTGGACCCGTTGCTCTGCACCATGCCAATGAAGCTGGACGACGGCTGGAACCAGATTCAGTTCGACCTGTCGGACTTCACCAGGAGAGCCTATGGAACCAATTACCTTGAGACGCTGCGTGTACAGGTCAGTGCACAGAGACAGATTAGAAACCAGCTACAACCCTGACTGTATTCTCTTTCAGTTGCTAATGTCTGACCTGCTGTTTTCCTCTCAGATCCACGCTAACTGTCGAATAAGGAGAGTGTATTTCTCAGACAGACTGTACTCTGAGGACGAGCTCCCAGCAGAGTTTAAACTCCGCCTGCCTGTCCAGAAGCAGAAAGCCAAGGTGAAACACACACATCCACGCACACACATCACTGCATTTACTTAGAACACCACATATAACGTGTCTTACCCCCCTGTCTGTTTTTGTGTTTGTCTCTTGCAGCAGTAGATATTCTCACCCTGCTCTCTTCCCCTGGACCTGATGTGGAGTTTTGATGTGTAAGATGTTCTGCACAATAAAGTTTTTTATGGACCCATATGTCCTCAATTTCAATGCATGCTGTATTTTAAAGACCACAGTATCAATACGAGCCAAATAACCAGGAACTTCACAATAATCCAGATACCTACTACTAGAATGAAGGCCCGGTGCTGGTGTTTAAAACACAAAGGAAAACAGACGAGTCCATTCATCAAATATAAATAATCTTTATCAAACAACACAAATAATCTCAAGTGAAAGGCTATGAAAGTGATTTGCATTCCCAAAACATATAATCTTTGATTCCCTTTGGATTTCTGTGTACAGTATGAACAGATCAGCAATACATTCATTTCACTAAATGTTGCATCAAGAATTTTGATACCCCTGTCTTCAGCATAAACACTGTGACTTCATATTTTCCTTCTCGCGATGTCAGAAAAACAAAACAAAGCCAGGTCTAATTAACAGTAAACAACTGAACTGTGTGAACACATTGACACACTGGAGAGTCACGCAAATGAAAACAAGAAAGAATTAATTGCACCATTTAAGTATGAGTTCAAATTAGCATTAAATGTCTCTGCCAGCATATTCTGTCACAGACTGACCCGAGTAATTTGAATCTTTTAGTGGTCAAGTCTTTCCACTGCACAAATGTGCATTTTGGCATTGAGATACAGGAGTTGCAAATATGGTACTCAAGGCATTGTTGCTACATCTGCTGCCTCAGCAATAATCCTCAGATGTTCACTCTTTATAAAACAAAAGACTACTGCAACACAGGTTTTAAACTGGGTGACGTGTTGATAAAAGTCAGATCGGATTAATGGATGTATAAAGCTGCCATTTGTGCGCTGAAATACCAATAATGTGATAAGATTTACATATGGCTCTCATTAACAACAACTGATTTAAAAGTTAACACTTGAAAAAGGTCATACTGCTATAGGGTTACACTTGGACAAGAGTTTGAAGTAAGGGCAGTAAGTGTTATAAACTGTTAGTATAAAATGTTTGTACGTGTTGAGAGTAAGCATATTTTTCCCAGCAGGCACGTATAGATTTTCTGTCAACCAGCAAATTACAAGATATACAAATTATTTTAACAAAACACATTTTCCTTACACGATTGCTTTAACTTAAAGAATACATTCATAGAAATCTATTGCTTTAGTCAACAGCATGCATCTCTTTAACGTGCAAAAAACGTTAATTGGTTCAAATCAGTAAATCAACTACTGCAGTAAATCATTGATTGTAAATAAAATACAACATAAATGATCATTTCTAGATGGCAAAACATAACTGCAGAAAGATACAGCTGTACAACGTATAAAATAAAGCTGATAAGTCAAACGCAACACAAAAAATACAATAAAGCCAAGGCAGACAACACATCTGTAGCATGTACTGATACACTTAGAGCTTGCATTGATGTCATTAGTAGTTGAGAAATAGAGGCGGAGAGGCTGCCTGGAGGTCCACGACTGTACGAGTAGGGTCCTTCTCAGTCTTCAGTTTCCTGCCTTTGACCACATTTGTTTAACAAATCTTTTTATTATAAATGTCTGTAATACTCAACAACCTCATTGCTTCAAGAAGAGTGTTTTATACAGAATACTTGTAAAAATCACCGTTGATCTTGTTCACAAATTTAACAAGTCTGTGTTTTTGAATCTTCTCAGGATGATAAACCAAACAAGCGGGGCTGTTCTTGTCATAACCGACAAAAAGTCCCTGGTCACATCTGGAATCAAGCTTTCTCTTGTTCTGTTTGTAAGTATAACGTACAGATCCAAATGTCTGCATTTTGGACAAATGTGGCTTTTTATCTGTCAGCATCTGGTAAGGGGTCTTCCCTGTTCGCTTATTAAAGCATCTGTTGCGTACTATGGCCGCCGTTTGAACAGCATAGTTCCAGAGACATTTGGGTAGCTGACTTTCAATTAGCATACATCTGCCCATTACAAAAAGAGTACGCCAGCCCCTCTCAGCGGTACCGTTTTGGTGAGGTGAATACGGGGCTGATGTCTCCTGCTCGATACCATTCTTCCTTAATAGTGATGTGCGAGTCATGAACGAATTGTTCAAAACTCGAGATTCTTTTTACTGACTCGGGAGTTACGAGTCATTGTCGCCATTAACTTGTTCACTGACTCACCGCTGCTACCGTCAGCTAACTACAAAGAGGAAACATGCCATACAACTGTTATTCTAACTGCAATTGCGTAAATGTATCAAGCTAATTGCTGTATTAGCTCCGTGGCTGAAGCAACGGCTCTGGTCATTATTTCAACTCAACTCCCCTGTCTCCTCTCCTTTCTGCCCCGAGCTGAGCTGTATCACAGGCTGATACAGAAAAGGAACAATTGACTGACCCAGTAGCTCCAGCTCACTCGCTCTCCCTCCCAGCTCATAGAGCCCCTCCCTTACCTGAGTAACTCGCATTCCATGGCGCACACTCTGGGTGACTGACTCAAGTGACTCAAGTGACTCAAGTGACTCGAAAACCCGATTCACTTTAGTGAGTGACTCATACAAACTTGAGTCAGTAAAAGGAATCGAGTATACCATCACTATTCCTTAACAGGGTCTGGAAATCCCTGCACATAAACTCTGTGCCGTGTTCAGATCTGATACACTTTATCTTTCCATAAGGGGCAGTATCTGCTAGGAACTTTTCAGCTGCCTGCACCGTATCGCTCTTTGTCTTAAGAAAGTATACAAACACTGCTTTAGAATAATCATCAGTGAATGACTGCACATATTTGTCCCCATCAATAGACTCATTAGCTACTGGACCTGCTAGGTCTGTGTGCACCATCTGTAAGGGAGCCTCTGCTCTTGTATCAGGGTCTCTACTTCGGGTTTGAACAAACTTTCCCTGAATACATACCTCACACTCTTCATCAGGCTTAATAGTCTTCCCCTTAATCTGCATACCATTAACCACATTTTGTAATCTTTGTACATCCTCATAGTTGCAGTGGCCTAATATTTCATGTCACGTCTGCATGTCGTGATAAGTATTACACTTATCACTCTCCTCAATCTCAGTGTGCAAATAATACAACTTGCCATACACATGAATGTTAAACCTGGTACCGTCTTTATGTGTCAACATGTCCTGTCCTTGTTTAAATGTGACCGTTGCTCCGAACGCGGTGGCTGACTTCACCGAAAAATGTCTTGGGGGTAAGACGGTATAAACAATGCGTCTCTCAGCGTTGCTCTACGTCGTTGTCCCGTACTGTCTACCTCTGCATTCCCCTTGCATTGAGCCACACCTTTGCACAGGGTGCCATCTGCCGACTCCACACAGTGCGTCTCCGGCTTGAACGTGTCGTCAAAGCCTTTAAACTTGACTTTATCGGTAACGATGTGGGAAGTAGCTCCAGTGTCAACCATCAAGCCCTTCTCCTGGATGTTGCGCGCTGGCTGCTGCTGAACCCCGATGTCTGCGTCCTTGATCCTGAAGGCATAATCCGCTGCTGCTGCTCCAGATCAGTTGCCGCTCTCATCTGCGACTTTCCTTGCTCCATCTTGTTTACCTTTACGTCTACAAGTGGCATCGTTGTGGGTGTCACTGTTACAATGACTGCACCATGTCTTTCACCGACATGCTTTCGCTCGGTGACCCTTCATGCCACACTTGAAACATACAATGTCTGCATCTTCATTGCTCCTGTGCCGTGCACTTGACTTGGCGCCACAGTCCTCATCACATTGTCACTGGACTCGGCTGCGGTTAGCTTCTCTGCTTCAAAACTACGCAGCTTTGTTTTGAATTCTGCAAATGTTATATTGTCCTCATTATGTCCTACATGTATTGCAAATGGCTTAAAACTTTCAGGCAGCCCTTGTAAAACCATAGCAATCAGCAGACCATCTCCCAATGTTTCACCTGCGGTCCGCAGCGCCGTAATGGCGGTCTCTGCCCTGATGATATAGTCTGTAACCGTCTCGCTGCTCGTCTTCTGAAGCGATGTCAACATGGTGTACAGGTTGATAATGCGGGGCTTTCTCCTTCCCGGCACAGTATTCCCTCAATATTTTCAGTGCTTTTCTTGCATTGTCAGGTGCATCTCTCATAATTAAGGAGAGGCTCTTATCATCCAAAAGTTGAATCAAGTCGGCGTACGCATCAGCGTACCGTCTGCCGCTACCTCATTTTGGATGTTGGGTTCTCTCAGAACCGTATTCTTTAATCCTAATAAATGCAAATGTCCCAGCACTTTAGTCTCCCACAGTTCATACTGGATTTCATCTCCGTCGAACATGAGTCGAGGCAGCCTGCTTGTTCCTCGTGACTCCATAATGCTATCTGTTAGCCGTTAGCACGCTGTCCGTCACGACTTTCTACCGGCGATTAAACATCCAAAACTCTTTCCCGAGTTGCTCCTGGGCCCAAAACCTGTTGAGCTTTGCAGCTTCACTAGCGCTGCACTCGGGGAATAACCCGACGGAGGCAGTAATACTCTTTAGCCCTTTTTGGCAACTTTAATTGAGACTAACACGACCTCTAATTTTCTTCAGTCATGGAGGAATGAACTCCAAACCCCACATACAGAAAAACAAGCCTGGGCGTGGCCTAAACAAAATGCAGACTGTCCTCCCCCAAAAAGCGACCCCATAGGTCGTTTGTACAAGCAGCTCATCACGACCTACAGTTACGTTTTAAAGTTAAGCGACCTCTAGTGGTCGTGTTAATAACGACAATCTGGAGTCTCGGGTGTGTCGTCATCATATGACCTTTGACCTTCGTTACCAATCAAAATGCGATGCGCCAAAAGAGGGGGAGTGGCCCACTCATTTCACTGAAGGTTGTATCCCTGCTAAGTCCGGCAAGTTTGCGTATTTTATTTTATTTTGACATGTTTATTTTAAGTAATCGTGGTGATTGTCTGCATTTCATGTGTAACTAAGTTAGTTCAGTGTGTTGTTTTAGTTACATATCAGTTACTAATGCCACTACAGGCATTGACAAAAACAGTAATTTTATCGCGCACAACACAGGAGTTGCTCCGGTGCTAACTAACCGAACAAAACCCTTTAAAACACCAAAGTCACATAATAACAATGACGTTGGTGTTTTAAAGGGTTAGTTCGTCACACAATAACACAAACAAACTAACCGATTGAGGCAGCAGTAGACCAGCAGCTCTCGTCTCCTGCGAGGTAAAATTACTGTTTTTGTCAATGGAGTCTGGTGGCGAGCGTGACAGAAAGGCTGTTTCTGGTTAAACAAAACGGATCTTACTCTTTATCAAAAAGGTCTGTCTCTGTAGGGATCCTTCCATAGTGTTATCAGACACTTCTGAACAATCTGAGCCTGTCTGGCAAAAATAAGCACTTTTAGTGGACGTGCTTAGATCGTATGCAGTTGCCCAAAAGGATTAACGTTAATTTGCAGCCATGCAGCCCGTTTCACTGCTGCTGGCTGGGGCGATCTACTGGACCAATGTTAAATATAAATGTTTATTTCAGTTGCAACAAGTAAAATACATGGTTACACAACTAATCTTAGCTCATCTGTTTTGTTTTTTGTTTTTCAGGTCTTTGAACGTCAAACCACTTTTCTATTAGCATTGAAATATTTTAAATCCAACAGTTCTTTTAAGAGCCAGTTTCTTATTCCTTCTCTCTGTTACACTAATTTCCTTGTCTCTCATAGCTTTTGCTTTGTCTCTCATTGTGTTTATCTCTTTGTAGCCCTGTGGCCCTTATTTTCATTCATTTATATGCAGACATTAAAATGTTAATGTTGTTAAGAAATGACAGTTCATGAAGTGTAAATATGTTTAAAATGTGTTGGATTATAACATGTTAAAACATTCATTCTATATACAGTTAAAAGTCAGAGAAGAAAAAGAGTGGTGTTAGTTCTAAAAATCATTCATAGTTGGTTGTCTGCACAAATACCGGCAGACCACGTTTGTTTGTGGGGCCGTGAAGCATCCTTTATTCTCTCATCTCTGTTGGTATGTCTGTAGTCCTTAGCCAATCCTGTCCTCACCTTGTTCTTACCAAATGCCAAATGCTGTTCAAGTTTGATGTGTTCACATCATTTGAGCAGATGAAGTTGGCCAGCCCAGCTATATCCCAACAAGCATTTCTCAAAATGCTTGAACATCAATCCCTTTGCACAGGACGAGTAAGAACTCTCTTTTCATTAGAAAAATATTTGAATTCCAAACTTTAAATTAATACCATCCTTGTTCCCAGACAGGTAATATTTGTGGCGATACCTTCCACAGAGTCTTTCGAGAGTTTGCCTTCTGCAACTTTAAGAAAGAAGATCTGTGCCTGGTGGAGCCCTTTAAATGCCCAGCATGCACACCAGACATGCTGGCTATATCTCCAGATGGTAATAAAATCATTTAAAATACATTGGTGACTTATTAACTAAACAATAAAACCTTTATGGATGTGTGATTATGCTGTAAAACAAATTCTTCTAATTTAACAGGACAGATGAACCATCTCTTTTTGATGGACTGTTCATCGCACAAGATGCCAAAGTTTCTGCCTTTGTTGACCAAGTCAGAAGTCAGATGATGAGTGTAAGTATTTATTCAACCCTCTAACCATTATTATTTTTACTTGTCCCAGGGCTACATGTAACAGATTGTATCTACTCTCAGAAGACTGGTCATGATGTCTGTGGGCTGGCAACATTTACAGCAGGCAGAGAAACATCACAGAAGTCCAGGGCCAAGGTGGATGAGGAGGGCCTGGAAATAGCTGTGTGCAGACATGGAATCTTGCTGCAAGGCTTAAATCACTACCGTGGTGAAATATATGCCTACCCCATGTTCCTGCAGAAGGAGCTGGCTCAAGCTGCTAATACAACATTCTTTTGTATGGACATTACTTGCAGGTAGTCATAACCATGGCCACTGATGTTTTAAGTTGTCTTAATCAGTATTTTTAGGCCACATAGAGGCACAACAACCCGACTAGCTAAAAATTACACATTTCAGCTATTATGGCTAAATTGTTATCTGTTTACTACTTGCACATCCAGCAGATATAAGGCAACATTAGCATTCATTTGGCTACATGTTGTTCTTTGATTGGTTACTGGGATTGTACTGGTGACTTCCTAGGTCCTGGTTTTTCTCCTCACCATTATGCTATCAGGCACCCCAAATATTAAGTGGTTTTCCCATTACAGGTATTGGCCCTATTTGACGAAGATGGCAGAGAAGTTGCCTGAGCTCCAACCACTCACAGTGATGAAGCAATTCTCTCTGTAATGCATGCCAAGGCTCACACTGGCAAATGTGAGGTACAGTGTGCAAGTTAAATGTGTATGTGTCACAGGATGTTTTTGAGGAACATATCCCTACAGTCTCTTGCACAGGAAACATTGAGCTTGCTTTTTTATCTCTTCAGGTACAGGTGTTTCAGAAACGGTAGTCCACATTAGTGAAATCATTTAGTACGTTATATGCAACCCTGTTATGTACTTGTAAAGGTTCTTGTAACTGTTACAATTGGTGAGCAAACTGTACAGCAGGGCCGTCTGCAGGATAGACTTCCAAAACCCATGAAATGGATCTGTAATTTAAATATCTATAATATAGAAATACTCATTGAACAGAGGCTAAAGCTTCAACCAACAGCAGTTGTGATAGCTTTGCAGGCATCGTGGTAAAGAGCCTAATTCTACCCCAGAACATTTTAGACTTTCTGAATTTGCTCATGACACTAAATTGAACTGAGAATGCACAGTCTAAGAAATATGATTCTAATGCTGAATGTCTTGATCTTATTGTTATGTTTTGGAGCAGGTGAGGTGGGGTGGCAGAAGCCAGGATGGTGCAGGAAATACTGTTGGCGAGGAGGTGGAACAGGTCAATAGCTTCCTCTCAAGGGCAGCTCTGACTACAAAATACATGACCAAGTCAGGTTGGTATAAAAATTATATGCTTTGACACAGTACCAGATTTTAAAATTGGTTTGAATTTGCATCTTTCTGTTTTATTTTTACAGGCAGAGCAGATATGATAACTGTGCTTGCCATGGGAGGGAACCAGAGGAAGGTGGAGAGTCTCTACAAGACACTGGCAATATTTTCTTTTGGCTCCCAGGAGTTTTTCCACTTCGCCCCACTGTAAGACAGAAAGTATACCTAATCACATTGTTCGTAACTGTTTGGAGTACTATGCTGCCACTGTACTATTTACAATGAGATATGGAATCATCAGGTATTGATACCTCAAAATATAGCATAAAACTTGTACAACTGCCTGCAAGACTTAACAGCAGATTGAAATCATTTTCTGAATTACAGTATGTTTAGAACATCGTTTTAATTCTGTACACTGACAGTAACATATTTTTCATTGATTTGGTTCTGTATTCAGAATCAGCTTTATTCTCATTGTTCAAGTCAATGAAATTATAGAGCAGCTCCCAACACCTACAGCTGATAAAAGGTAAGCGCTTAAAACCAACCACAACAGTAGTTAAAAACCTCATTCAATAGTTAATAGTTAAGCACACCAGATTTCAAATGAAATTTATATGACGTTCAAGTCTGGACTTGAAGCTGTAATGGTGTTTAGAGATGTTATTGATCGTAGCAAATTTTATCCATTTGGATTTGTGTAAAAAGGGCTAAGTAGTTTGTCTGATGTAATGTAAACACCCTTAGATCCATCCATCCAGCTGACAGCTGAGGGAACACCCTGGACAGGTCGCCAGTCAATCACAGGGATGACACATGGAGACAGACAACCATTCAGACTCACACCTACAGGCAATTTAGATTCACCAATTAACCTAACCTGCATGTTCAGGCAATTCCTTACCATGTGGAGTCATGTTGCATTAGACACAACCCAGGCCAAAACTGAGAAAATTGTGGCATTCACGGGTTATTTTATAACCTTGTTCAGGCAATTAGTCTTAATTTGAAGTCACAGATGTACTCATTTTTGTTTCAGTGGTCAAAGGTGTACTCACTTTTGTTGCATTGAGGTTGTACTTTGAGGTCTGTATTTTCAATTTAGTCTATTTAACCTGTTGTTTTTTAATTACAAATAAGATAAAATACCATACCCTTCACCCTAAAATGCTACAATTATTGTAAGATGATACAATTTTGAATTATTTAACATTTTAGTGATAATGCACAGGGGTATACTTACTTTTGTTGTATACTGTATTTTTATTTTAAATCCAATGCACTACACTGCCCAAACATTATTTGACCGCTATGTGACTTGCTTGACAATCAGACTTTTCTGTCACTGATCAAACTGCAGTTAAAGTTGAAGACATGTTTATATTTTTGTTAGTCCTGTTGCCCCAGACCCAATCATCTACAGTAAAGTAAAGTTCAGAAAACATAATTACCATCCAGAGCAAGGATCGACACGGCCCTTAGCGAAGACAGAAAGACATAAGGTAAAATGAATCAAATTTTCTTTCGACAAATGGCAATACAGGTAGACTAATATACATACTGAACTGTAAATACAACATTAAGTCCATGTGTATTCAAACAATAAAGTGAAATAATAAGTCAGCGGGACTAACTCTTACATAAGAAGCATTATAAAATATTTAATATAGATAGTCATACTATCCATACAATTTTGAAAATGTAGAAAATTTCGATCTTTGGTTTTTAATTTACTTAATGTGATGAGAATTAAAATTTACACTGAAAACGTAATTTGTGAAGTAAAACTGTATTGTAATGCAATTTAAACAAAGAATAATGGCAAACAAACCTCCCTGATTCTTTCCCTCAGTATTTTTTTGTAGGGGACACTGGTTGACCCTTGATGAATGGGACATTCTGAAATGAATTAAAAGATGGTAATAATTTGTAGGTTTAACAGACATCTAGTAAACATTGCCATGAGGGTCATGGTTCAAGAATCTATTCAAACTGAAACTCAGACTTTTGATAATCAAAATTAATGCTAACTGTAAACAACTGAACAGGACCTTTTTCATTGATGTTACAGTAACATGATATGAAAGGATGACATTTTTGAGACGAGGGATTTCCCACAACACACCACAGCTGTGTGTTTTTGTCCTTTTTGTTAAAGGAACATTTTGCATTTTTCAAAGTCTGTCTTTAAACAATACTCATGCCCAGAGGAGGATTAAGGTAGTCATGGGCCCCTAGGCTATTTTTTATGTGGGCCCCCCCTTAATCCAGTATTTCCTCTTATCTTCATCAATTTTCTCCCATCACGCAGGATCCGAGCTCCAGGTAATATTAGCAGGATTGCCGGCGTCTTGTGCACTCTCTGCAGCAACAGGTGATGCACTCACGGAGGGATTAGCGGAGGCTAGCATATTGTGGCTAACTCCCGGGACTAGGGATGTATATCGTTAGGATTTTACCGATACCGATACTCCTTATCGGTACCGATATGTATCGATACTCTTATCGATACTACAACATGTAATTTTGTGTAAAAAATAAAGACGTTACAAGATGTTAAAAGATTCAACCTTTTTTTTATTACCACAAGGTAATAATAAAGCTTCAACAGAACCGAAGCTATGCAATTACAAATACATCTCAGAAACAAAAAGAAAACTAGGGAGATGGCAAAAACCCCTTTATGTTCAACCCAACAGACTGTAAGTACAGACAGACCCATACATCAAACAGAACAGTGTAGAGGGGGCACTTCTCCTGCCGCATTTGGCCCTAACAGTTTTTGTTAAGGAAAAGCAACATATTTACTTTCTCTGGCAGCAGCCGAGACCTCTCTGGAGTGTGACGGTGACATAGTGGTCTTGCGTAATACTTGTCCACCCATCACTGGTTATGGCCACTTTTGACACGTTAGCAAGCTCAGCTATTAGATTTTTCTTTTCAACTTCGTACCAAGCTGGTAGGAGGGTGCCTGACAACACTTCTCTGGAAGGGGGGGTGTAACCTGGGTTAAGGGCTCTGGTCATCTCCCTAACAATCATCATCACGGAAAAAGCAATACAAAATTAGTTAATATCTGATTAACAGGACAGTTAACAGTGCTCACACTGACTTCAAGTGGACTAACTACTACCTATTTACCTAAACCACTTGGATTCGACTGTAGCAAAGGGCTGGAGATCCTTCACAATGAACTTTGTGACGACCCTATGGCATTCCTGCATTCTTTCTGCTGTCATCTTCATTTGTCTGGCGATTGTGAATGGGGTCGTCTGCAATGTCGGCGGAGTTGTGGTAGCTGCTGCTTGGTTCATGCCGCCTACAGGATAAACGTAACATATCAGTGGTGCTAAAATCGATGCTGTAATGACTACAAACTTTACAACAAACTTACCGTGACTTGACGTCGCAGAAACGAAACCGGGTGCTGCTGCCACGGCGCTGCAGTCTTTAACGTTAGCCGGGCTGCTAATTTTACTCGCTTTGTTATAGCAATCAAACACGCTGCACTCCTTTAGCTTCATACTATGCGCGCGCTCCAAGTGTTTGGTGATGTTGCTAGTGTTACCCCCCTTGGACGCAACTTCTCTCTGACAAAGATTGCATCGAGCCGAGTTTTCATTAACTTTGATAAAGTGAGCCCAAACCTTCGAGCGCTTGGCCCTCGCCGACATGATGATCGACTAGAGTGAGCCAACTAGGCATGCGTCATCACCTATCGACGGCGGCAGTGTCCTAATTACACGACAGTTAGGTAGACGTTCAAAAAAGTACCGATAACAGTACTGTTTGTCCAGAATTTTAACGGTACCCTGGTACCGACCCAATTAGGAACCGGTACCAAAAAGTACCTGCCTGCTGTCTCACCCTCCTCACTAGCTTGAGAAGATGACGAGCCGCGGTGGTCGCGGTCAACGTCCTCCACCTCCGCATCTTCTTGACCCTGACAACCAGCAGCCTTAAAATATCCCGTTAATTTGGGAATCTTCGTTAATAGTTCTCTGTCCCCTTTTTCTTTCTCCCACTGCACTTTTCGCTTCTGTGCCCCGCTGGGTTTTTTGTCAGACATTTTGCCGCCGCAAAATTTTGGTTGACAGGTAATGGCCGGTGGTGTAGGTAGGTCAAATCGAATTGATGAGCTTGATTGGATGAGGTGACACATGTCTGCCCAATCAGTGCTGTTTTGTTTGTTTATTACCCCATGGACCAATAGAGGTCAATTAATTTTTCCATTAAAGTGTATTTAAATTTCTAAAAAATAATCTGACCAATTCAAGGACCCCTCCACACGTGGGGCCCCTAGGCTGCAGCCTAGGGAAGCCTGTGCATTAATCCACATGTGCTCATGCCCATGTAGTAAGTAGTAATTGGTTGCTGTGATTATTTTTCCTGTAGATACTAGCCACAAACAGATCAGTAACTGAAGCAATTCTATTGTAAGAGATGGAGGACAATATCTGCAAAAATATATTCTATAGTTATAGAATATATATATATATATATATATATATATATATATATATATATATATGTGTGTATATATATATATATATGTGTATATATATGTATGTATATATATATATGAATATATGTATATATGTATGTGTATATATATATGTATATATGTATATATGTATGTGTATATATATATGTATATATGTATATATGTATGTGTGTATATATATATGTGTATATATATATGTGTATATATATATATGTGTATATATATATATATGTGTATATATATATATATATATGTATATGTGTATATATATGTGTATATATATGTATGTGTATATATATATATATATGTGTATATATATATATAGGCAAATCTGAAGTGTATTTTCCTAAGTAACATTTTTTATGGATCACTAAGCTATAAACGAGGGAATGCTGCACTACAAAGATTGTAACATACTCAAAAATACTCATTTAAATTGGCTAACTCACACTACTGTAGCCTTATATCATATTCATCTTAAAGTTATTTTGAAAAATAATGGGGACTGTTAGTTCCAATGAGGCAGGCCCTGTTCCTTCAGCTGAGAGAAGGCTGGAATGAAACTGCTCTAACTGAAACTGTTTCACAGTGCAAAATCAAAAAGTCTGGATGCATATGGTGATAAGAGAATGACTGATAAACCCACACACACCACTAGTGTCCGATTCCCTCCTTATTTGTCTTCTTTTCCGTGAGGAAGATACTGAGTCTGGAGTACCCAGCTGGGTGGACACAGGAGCGAGTTTAGAAGAAACAGAAAGGGTAAGGGCTGATGACAAAGGAGAGGCCAGGGAGGATGGACTTATGTTGGGTCAGAGAGGAGGAGATGAAAACAGGATGGGTAAGGGGAGAGGACACAGGACAGGAGGAGGACCCAGAGGATTGAGAACCAGTTCAAGAGGTGAAGGCCACTGAATGAGTCACACATGAGGACACAGGAGGAGTCAGGGAGGAGGGGGAGGAAACAGGATGCATCTGGGAGGAGGTGGACATAGGAGGAGCAAGGGACAAGGAGGACACAGCCACGGTCAGGGAGATGGGGGAGGAATGAGAGGTAGAGGGCACAGGAGGAGCAGGGGACAAGGACACGGGAGGTGTCAGGGTGGAGGACACAGGAGTGAGTACAAGAGTGAATTCAGTGTCAGACTCTGGGGTGAGCAGAGGTGTGGACATGGAATCCGATGCTGGGTCAGCTGCAGTGTAAGAAGGGAAGACATCATGGTCTAATGGTGGAGTCTCTGTCTGTGTGGCTGAAGGATCCTCACTGTTTTCTGCTGGAGTCTCCCCCATCCTGGTTGCTGGTTCAACTGCCATAGTCACTTTTGGGAATAAAAAAATGTGAAGTGGACCTTGGCATAAGCAGTTTTAAACAACACATACACATATCAAAATCTATTTAAGCAGCACAAAGAAATACCTGATGATGTGGAATTAAATGACCAAAAAAATACAGCGCTATATACAGTTACAGTTCATACAATAAGATCATATTATAATAGTATAATGCAGAGCTGAATAGAGTAACCATAATCTTCTAATTACATTACTACATACTTTGATTTTTTGATTAATGAAAATAAGATTGTATGAGTAGTCATGGTCCTAATTATTGTCACAGCAAGACCTGACTCTTAGTAGGCTACATGCAGATCTATTTTGACCATGCAATTTGACAATCAGAAACTGACAAAGGTTTGTGAATCTTTTCAGTGTGAAGTCTGAGAATATCCAGTGCAGCAATCCACTACTAGTGAAAGATACCAACAAGGATCTGTTGAAGAAATTATTAAAAGTGTGATATTACATTATTACCCTAAACTGTTATCAGTGGCACTATTTACTTCCCACGGAAAACTCTTTTCATTAATGTCTGAAAATTATTCAGAGCGATGGAGACAAGTCATGTCCTTTGTCTTGGGGTCTGTTCCTGGACAGATACTATTATTTGGTGTGTGAGATGTGATAAGAGCACAAAACTATTTGCTGTACAAGAACATGTCAGCACCATTGAGACATATTACCACTATGAAATAAATCAAGACTAAATGTTCAACATCAAACTGTGAGGACACAGTTAAAGAGTGATGGGTAACCAGGTCTACATGTTAACTTAAAGTGAGAAAAAATGTACTTTGCTTTGCCATATGAAAATGTATGTTGTTAATAAAGCTTAATGTCTTTTTTAATTAGTATGTCATTCAAATGACTCTTGGGTGAAAGTATAGCATGCACATTTGTGTACATTGCCGTTAAGAAGACTTTCATAAATCCTCTTTATTGTGACAAGAGCATCTTAAGCATCTTCTGTGTCCATTTGCCATGGACAGAAGCACTCAGCTAAAAAAACATTTGTAGTTCTCCTGGCAAGGAGGATGATTGGATGTCGCTCTAAAAGTTCCCACTTGTGGAGCTGGAACAAAATTGATACAAAATCATAAGAAATTGTATACATAACTACAAGTTCAGAGTACTGAGAAAAACAATGTGTTATGCTTTGATACCTAGACAGATAAGCTATGCATTGAGAGTCAGAGTGAAGTAACTATAAACAGTTTCTTAGTAACAATGTAAAAAAAAAGAAACTTGGCAGAAAAACACACTTGAAAGCTATTCAAATTCAGTCAGAGACTAGGGGAAAATAACATTTTGAAAAACAAGGCCTATCTTTTAATGTCCAAACATTCCTGTCATAGTGCTTCCAGACTGAAAAATTATCTCTCCACCTAACTAGGGTTAGGGGTGTTAGTCCTAATTTGATGGCGCTCACCATTCAATGGAATAATCAAGACAGTGAGTGGTGAGGTCCCTTCCTAACTTATTTACTTTTGATGTTGATTTAGTTGAAAGTAAAAAAACATTGCATTAAACTAAAAACAAAACAGAGTCTGGGGTGCATGAAACCAAAGTCAAAGTTCAAAACACAAAAAATGTTTGCATGCCCAAATCTATTATTACTCCTTTTATTTAGTTTTCTTCATGAGACCTGAGCACAGGGGAAACAATGCACAGAAGTTTCAGCTATTTCTTTTTCAGTGTGCACACTGAAGAAGGCATAACCAAAACTATGTTCATTTGGTTAAAAAGGAATGTTTTACTAATACTGGGTGCACAAACCTTTTTTATGCTATGTTAATTTACTGTAGTTACAAATTAATGTTGTACTAAAACATAAAATCATGTTTTTAACAAACTGATATACAATACCCGTAAGTTAGATGCTCTGCCTTCACTGAATTGAAATATGGTGGTTACAGAAATATAGCTTACCACATTGCATAAAATGCAGTAATCAGGCAGTGATCTGTACTTCACTCATTAACTAAATTGAGAATTCAGGATTGTCTTGCACAATGAAACAAGGATGAATGTTGGAATGCTGAAGAAGTCAATTACGTAACAGCAATATAGCAATGTGTATGTAAATGTAAAGATCAGGGATTATTTACTTACTATTTTGTGATAACTGTCTGAAAGACAAAAACCTACCAGTAGATTTGTTGCCTCATATACAGTATTTTGTTGACACTGCAGTTTTTTTTCTGCCTTTTTCTGTCTTTCCAGCCCTGGGCAACTTTTTTCTTCTGTTTCTCAAGCTTTTGCTTGTAAGGCTGCTTAGCACCATAGTGCTGACACGCCGGCTGGCTACCCCAATTTTTTCATTACAAACATGGCATTCTTTTTGAGTAGGCATCTGGAGGAAGAAACATAAATAATGATAAGAACACTGCATACTGAGTTATCAGGGGATAAGAACTTAATTTTCTTATACTATGTTGACAGGCTTTCAAAGGAAACTGCTACAGGAGTTAGATCTTTGAAAGGATGTGCCTTCCCAGTATTTTGTTTGTGGTGCTAAACCAAAGTCATATAATTCCAACGTTGAATATCCAAAGCGGTACAACAAGTACGATTATACTGTAGCAGTTTTCCAACGTTGAATACCCAAAGGTAAAAGGTACCTTTGGGTCATTACAGAAAAACTGTATTTGTGGTAGTCTTCTAGAGGAAGAGGGCTCTAGAAGAGGTCCGAGATCAAATGTAAAAATAAATGCTTGTTATAGAATTAACAAATACCTATTGAGAATGATATACGTGAGGTGGTATTCTAACAAATAAATTCATCCTAAAAGCATGCACACATAGGACCACCCTCACCTGTCAATATCTGGTCGATCAATTAGTTGATGCTCCAGCATCACAGAATCAACACCAAAATCAAACGTCCTATCAAAACGTGTCACCTTATACAAAACCTGTACCGTGTTTGGTAAATAAAGTAACGTTAACGTTATGTGATGCATTATAACAACGTTTCTAGTGGCCGAAAATCGACATCAGGTTACAGAAACCAATGGGTCATAAAATTTAGTTGAACACCTGTTTTGTCTGTCCTCTACCTTTTGTCTTTTCTATTCCTGTCTTTTTACCTGTGTGTCTTGACGTCATCTAAAATCCATATATTTGTTGATTTTTAGCAAACCATTTCCTCTCAACGCTTTTGTGTAATTAGGAGGGTTAAAAAGCACATAACGTTAATGTCACGTCTTGGCGGTCCTTGGAAATGATAAAACTTTCCCTGTACGTTAACAATAAGCTATCTCATTCGATTAGCTATCGTGAAAACGGATGTTAAAAGCATAGTTTAATGTCACATAACTTAACGGTTATATAATGTCCATGCTAGCTAAGTTAGCTAACGTTAGCTCTTATGAGGTTATTCCAATCCTAGGTAAACATAACGTTACTAGTAATCTTAGTTACTAACATTATAACGTTACTAGACGGCGAAACAACACAAAACCCACAGACTAAATATTCTATTGTTCTCAAATTGTTTTTATCACCATTTACTGACTACTTACCTTTATTAGCCTATCTATCAGGCATTGAAAAAAGGATGTCATCAAGTAGATAAAAACCGACAATGCACAGAGGCGAAAAATATTTGTGTCATATCTCCTGCCACCGGTAGGGGCGCTAATTTAGGAAACGCTCCTGTGGGTCGTATTAGAGGGTAGGAACAAAGACCTATGTGGTCGTTTGGGTTGGAGGACTTGTTGCTGCTGCGGCACGTAGGTGACGCTAAGCACCTCCTCCCTGAACAAGGTGAGGACAGGATTGGCTAAGGACTACAGACATACCAACAGAGATGAGAGAATAAAAGATGCTTCACGGCCCCACAAACAAACGAGGTCTGCTGGTATCTGTGCAGACAACCAACTATGAATGATTTTTAGAACTAACACCACTCTTTTTCTTCTCTGACTTTTAACTGTATATAGAATGAATGTTTTAACATGTTATAATCCAACACATTTTAAACATATTTACACTTCATGAACTGTCATTTCTTAACAACATTAACATTTTAGAGATAAACAAAGAGATAAACACAATGAGAGACAAAGCAAAAGCTATGAGAGACAAGGAAATTAGTGTAACAGAGAGAAGGAATAAGAAACTGGCTCTTAAAAGAACCGTTGGATTTAAAATATTTCAATGCTAATAGAAAAGTGGTTTGATGTTCAAAGACCTGAAAAACAAAAAACAAAACAGATGAGCTAGGATTACTTGTGTAACCATGTATTTTACTTGTTGCAACTGAAATAAACATTTATATTTAACATTGGTCCAGTAGATCGCCCCAGCCAGCAGCAGTGAAACGGGCTGCATGGCTGCAAATTAACGTTAATCCTTTTGGGCAACTGCATACGATCTAAGCACGTCCACTAAAAGTGCTTATTTTTGCCAGACAGGCTCAGATTGTTCAGAAGTGTCTGATAACACTATGGAAGGATCCCTACAGAGACAGACCTTTTTGATAAAGAGTAAGATCCTTTTTGTTTAACCAGAAACAGCCTTTCTGTCGCACTCGCCACCAGACTCCATTGACAAAAACAGTAATTTTACCTCGGAGGAGACGGGAGCTGCTGGTCTACTGCTGCCTCAATCGGTTAGTTTGTTTGTGTTATTGTGTGACGAACTAACCCTTTAAAACACCAACGTCATTGTTATTATGTGACTTTGGTGTTTTAAAGGGTTTTGTTCGGTTAGTTAGCACCGGAGCAACTCCTGTGTTGTGCGTGGTGAAATGACTGTTTTTGTCGATGCCTGTAGTGGCATTTGTAACATTGATGTGGGTTCAATAACTCAGACGGAGACCGGACTGAGTGTGCAGACTGGGACTTTACTCAGACGTCAACAAGCACTAAAACAGGTTACAGATTGGGTCGTTGCCTAACATGTCCACAAGAGGGCTGTGCACTCTAGTAGTATATTCTCAATACACTACACTCCTCCCCTTTAAACTTTAACCCCCAAAACTCAAAATACTGCAATGAGCATAGCAATAAAGTAAACAAAACATTTACCTCACATAAACTTAAAGTCTTCTTCTGCAAATTATAACTGTGTTGTCTTTCTTTTTTCATTCCAGCTGCTCATTATGAACAATTAGCTCCAACTTATTACTAATAATTACTATTCAGAAACAACTAGGATAATCAGAACACTTGACCCCAAAAAGGAAACGGTTTCCTTGCTCTTTAAAGGTTCAGTCTTTTAGGTGGAACCCGCAAGCGAACTGGATAGCGACGCCCTGGTTGTTGTGTGGTAGCTGAGACAGCCACTGGCTCTGCTGGTTTCACTGGAGTATTCCTGTACTGGGCTGGAGAGTGTGGACGGGATGCAGGGCTGAGGCTTGCAGGAAGAGTTGCAGGCTTCACCAGAGAGCGAGCTGGTACTGGAGTAGAAATCCTCCCTTCTGCCTCCGGGATGCTGCTGCTTGGTTGTGGTGAATCCAGATCTGGTGTCAGGTGAGTATCATCACTTGAGGTGTTGCAATTCACAACTTCTTCATGCGAGAGTAACAGGTGATCAATGTGTACTGTGCGCTCTCTCACACCATCATTTATCAGGTAAGAAACAGGTCCGAGTCGTTTTACAACTGTTCCTCTGATCCATTTCTCCTTCCCCTCACGAAAATTCCTCACACGCACATGATCACTCTCAGACAACTCTCTCAACTTGGTTCTTCCTGCGTCATGGTATTTCTTCTGCCCCCTTTGTTTCTCCTCAACAGTTTCAGTGAGACTTGGCTTCAGAAGACTAAACCGGGTCCTCATCTGACATTTAAGAAACAACTCAGCTGGTGAAACACCTGTTACTGTGTGTGGTGTGGTTCTGTACATCAGTAAGAAATTTGCTAGTCTATGCTGCAATGTAACAGACCCCTTATCTGCCAACACTTGCTTCATCAGCGCAGAGTTGACTGTCTGCACTGACCTTTCAGCGGCTCCATTAGAAGCGGGATGATAAGCTGGGACCAAGGTTTGTTTGATGCCATTTCCTCTCAAAAACTGCTTAAATTCACTGGATGTGAATTGTGGCCCATTGTCCGAAACCACTTCCTCAGGTAGTCCATAAGATGCAAAAATGCTGCGCAGAACTTCAATAGTCTTAGCTGATGTCGTGGCTGTCATGTGAACCACCTCCAACCATTTTGAGTGACTGTCAACAAGGACTAAAAAATACTGTTTATCTTTCTCACAAAAATCTATGTGTATCTGTTGCCACACCCGAGTTGGCCATTTCCAACAATGCAGTGGGGCTGCTGCTGGTAGTTGTCTCACTGTCTGACATGCACTGCACTCTTGTACAGCTTTTTCAATGTCGTTATCCAGACCGGGCCACCACATAGCTTCTTGCTAAGGCTTTCATGCGGCACATGCCAGGATGACCCTGGTGAAGATCATGCGGCAGCTTTGGTCTGAGAGCTGGAGGGACTATAACTCTCATTCCCCAGAGAACACATCCTTGTTCCACTGATAATTCAGTACTTCTTAATAAGAATGATTTTAGTGTCTCCTCCCTTGCATGACTTGGCCATCCATTTAGAGTGAGCTCCCTCACTTGGCTGAGCACAGGATCTTTGTTTGTGCTCTGTGCGATGTCACTAGCTTTCACAGGTAAATCCTCCATGATAGAGAAATAGAAGATTTTCTTCTGCAGGGTTATCTATGACTTTGCTTGGCAACCTTGAGAGTGCGTCTGCATTTGCATGGTCTGCAGACTGGCGATACTCTATTTCATAGTTATAGGCCATCAATATAAGCGCCCACCGCTGCATTCTCAAAGCGGCAAGTGTGGGAATAGCTGACTTCGGCCCAAGGATAGTCAAGAGGGGTTTGTGGTCAGTAATGAGAGTAAACTTCCTCCCATAGAGATATTTGTGAAACTTCTTCACTCCAAAAATAATAGACAGGGCTTCCTTCTCTATTTGAGCATATTTGCTTTCTGCCTCGGTTAATGTACGAGATGCAAATGCTATTGGCTTTTCTTCTCCATTCTCCATCACATGGGAGATGTAAGCGCCGACACCATAAGGCGAAGCATCACAGGCTAGTTTCAATGGCCTTTTTGTGTCATAATGAACCACTATGGTGCTCTGTAGTAGTTGATCTTTTGCACTTATGAACGCAGCCTCACATTCCGATGTCCACTCCCAAACACTTTCTCGTTTCAGTAGCTCATGCAAAGGTCGCAGCTGCATGGACAGATTTTTCATAAACCTGCCATAATAGTTCAGTAGTCCCAGGAAGGAACGTAACTCTGTGACATTGGTGGGACTCGGTGCGTTTATAATGGCTTTCACTTTCTCGTCTGTGGGATGGAGCCCTTCACTATCCACAGTATGTCCCAAATATTCCACTTTGTCTGTCATGAACTTACATTTTGATCGCTTGACCCTCACATTGTACTTTTCCAGACGACTCAACACTTCCTCCAGTTTACACAGATGTTCTTCTCTTGAACCAGCTGTGATTAAGATGTCGTCCAGGAAACAGGTCACATGTTCTATCCCCTGTAGGATTTGGTCCATCACTGCCTGGAAGATGGACGGGGCACTTGAGACTCCATATGACAGCCGGTGGTAAGTGTAGAGCCCCCGATGCGTGTTAACTGTAAGGTCTTTTTCTGAGTCCTTATCCAACTCCAACTGCTGATAGGCATGTGATAAGTCCAGCTTAGTGAACAGCTTGCCTCCAGCCAGTGTTGCAAAAAGATCTTCAGTATTGGGCAATGGATAAGTTTCCTCTTCCACACACTGATTTATGTTCACTTTGTAATTTCCACAAATCCGTATTGATTTGTCAGCCTTCGGCACAGTCACTATAGGTGCAGCCCATTCACTTTTGTCTGTTTTTGATATGATTCCCATAGCCTCTAGCCTGTCCAGTTGTTTTTCCACAGCCTCTTTTAGAGCATATGGTACCGGGTTTGCTTTCTTAAACATTGGCTGCGCATCTGGCCTCATCTTGATCGAAGCCTTAAACTCACGGATGATGCTGGGGCCTTCCTCAAATACTCCCTTGTGCCTCTGTAGAATTACTGCCACTTCTGGATCAGTAACATCTCCGGCTGCTTTGACTTGGAATATTTCCTTCCAGTTCAGTCTAAATTTCTTGAGCCAATTTCTGCCCAGTAGCGCTGGTCAGTCGCCTTTCACAATAACCAGCGGTACTCTGGCTGCTTGTTGTTCATATTCTACATTCACAACCAACTTCCCTAACACTGGGATGGGTTCTCCAGAAAAAGTAGACAGCGGTATTTTACACAGGCAAAGTGGCAAGTGAGCTAGTGATCCCTCGTAGGTGATCTCTGACACAAGAGACACACATGCTCCCGTGTCTAACTGCATCTGAATGTTCTGGCCTTCAATGTTCATGTCAACCACATAGCCATCATTACCATCTGAAGCTGTGTATACTGTGTACAGTCCAAGTGAATTTTCATTATCCTCATCTGCCGGGCTTGTTTCAGCCTCCTGTTCGACATAATGGGTCTTATGTGGTGTCTTTTTATTCCTACACATGCGTGCAATATGTCCCACTTTTGTGCAATGGTGGCATTTTTCTTGTTTAAATCTGCACACAGTAGCTGGATGCTTATCTCCGCATCTGTAGCAGGGCTGACGTAGCTGTTGCTGCTTGTCATCCACGCTGCTCTTTTGCCAGGGTGTACTCTTGCTGTAGCTTGTGTCACTTGATTTTCTCTTGTCATCTCTCTGTTTACTGAGGTTGAACACTTTATTAACTGTTGTACTCTCTTTTATTTTCCCAGAGAATTCCAAAGTATTGCGTGAAGCCATCTCCATGGACAGTGCCGTGTCACATGCACTTTTAAAAGTTACATTGGTCTCTGCCAGCAGTTTCCTCTGTATTGCCTCTGATCTCAGTCCACTCACAAACCTATTACGGAGGGCATCATCCAGGTGGGCTCCAAAATCACAGTTAGTAGACAGCTGTTTCAGAGCTTCTATAAAGTCACTCACTGATTCTCTCTTGTTGATTTCTCTTCTGAAATCGAAACCTCTCCATAATGACAAGTGGCTTTGGCTTGTAATGGTCACTGAGTGCTTTGGTGAGTTGTGCATAACTTTTTGTACTTGGCTTATCTGGCAGGAGTAAACTTTTCAAAAGTCTGTAGGCATCCGCTCCAATTAGCGACAGGAAAACACTGACTTTCTTTTCATCTGACACTGTATTCGCGGCCATCCACTGTTCCAGTCTCTCCAGGTAAGATTCAAAATCTTCCTTACCCTCTTTGTATTCTGATATACTGCCGATAAGGGCCATTGCTGCAGTCCGTCCCGTTGCTAATAACTTGCAGTCACGTTAGCTTGTTAGCTCGTTGTTAGCCACTCACGTTGGTGCCACAATTTTCTTTTCTTGTGATCTGCCGGTTATAACTTTATGTCTCTCGTCTTCCGGGATGCTTTTTTTTCCTTTTAGCATCCCATCCTCGTCGCCAAACTGTAATATATTGATGTGGGTTCAATAACTCAGACGGAGACCGGACTGAGCGTGCAGACTGGGACTTTACTCAGACGTCAGCAAGCACTAAAACAGGTTACAGATCAGGTCGTTGCCTAACATGTCCACAAGAGGGCTGTGCACTCTAGTAGTATATTCTCAATACACTACAGCATTAGCAACTGATTTGTAACTAAAACAACACACTGAACTAACATAGTTACACATGAAATGCAGACAATCACCACGATTACTTAAAATAAACATATCAAAATAAAATAAAATACACAAACTTGCCGGGTTTACCAGGGATACGACCTTCAGTGAAATGAGTGGGCCACTCCCCCTCTTTTGGATCATCGCATTTTGATTGGTAACGAAGGTCAAAGGTCATATGATGACGACACACCCGAGACACCAGATTGTCATTATTAACACGACCACTAGAGGTCGCTTAACTTTAAAACGTAACTGTAGGTCGTGATGAGCTGCTTGTACAAGCGACCTATGGGGTCGCTTTTTGGGGGAGGACAGTCTGCATTTTGTTTAGGCCACGCCCAGGCTTGTTTTTCTGTATGTGGGGTTTGGAGTTCATTCCTCCATGACTGAAGAAAATTAGAGGTTGTGTTAGTCTCAAATAAATATGAAGTGAAGCTGCGAAGCTCAACAGGTTTTGGGCCCAGGAGCAACTCGGGAAAGAGTTTTGGATGTTTAATTGCCGGTAGAAAGTCGCAACGGACAGCGTGCTAACGGCTAACAGATAGCATCATGGAGTCACGAGGAACAAGCAGGCTGCCTCGACTCATGTTCGACGGAGATGAAACCCAGTATGAACTGTGGGAGACTAAAGTGCTGGGACATTTGCATTTATTAGGATTAAAGAATACGGTTCTGAGAGAACCCAACGTCCAAAATGAGGTAGCAGCAGACAGTAAGAAGAACGCTGATGCGTACGCCGAGTTGATTCAACTTTTGGATGATAAGAGCCTCTCCTTAATTATGAGAGATGCACCTGACAATGCAAGAAAAGCACTGAAAATATTGAGGGAATACTGTGCCGGGAAGGAGAAAGCCCCGCATTATCAACCTGTACACCATGTTGACATCGCTTCAGAAGACGAGCAGCGAGACGGTTACAGACTATATCATCAGGGCAGAGACCGCCATTACGGCGCTGCGGAACGCAGGTGCAACATTGGGAGATGGTCTGCTGATTGCTATGGATTTAAAAGGGCTGCCTGAAAGTTTTAAGCCATTTGCAATACATGTAGCACATAATGAGGACAATATAACATTTGCAGAATTCAAAACAAAGCTGCGTAGTTTTGAAGCCACAGAGAAGCTAACCGCAGCCGAGTCCAGTGACAATGTGATGAAAACTGTGGTGCCAAGTCAAGTGCACGGCACAGGAGCAATGAAGATGCAGACATTGTATGTTTCAAGTGTGGCATGAAGGGTCACCGAGCGAAAGCATGTCGGTGAAAGACATGGTGCAGTCATTGTAACAGTGACACCCACAACGATGCCACTTGTAGACGTAAAGGTAAACAAGATGGAGCAAGGAAAGTCGCAGATGAGAGCGGCAACGGATCTGGAGCAGCAGCAGCGGATTATGCCTTCAGGATCAAGGACGCAGACATCGGGGTTCAGCAGCAGCCAGCGCGCAACATCCAGGAGGAGGGCTTGATGGTTGACACTGGAGCTACTTCCCACATCGTTACCGATAAAGCCAAGTTTAAAGGCTTTGACAATACGTTAAAGCCGGAGACGCACCGTGTGGAGTCGGCAGATGGCACCCTGTGCAAAGGTGTGGCTCAATGCAAGGGGAATGCAGAGGTGTTCCTGGTAGACAGTACGGGACAACGACGTAGAGCAACGCTGAGAGACGCATTGTTTATAGTCTATTGATGTTGTCTGCCTTGGCTTTATTGTATTTTTTGTGTTGCGTTTGACTTATCAGCTTTATTTTATACGTTGTACAGCTGTATCTTTCTGCAGTTATGTTTTGCCATCTAGAAATGATCATTTATGTTGTATTTTATTTACAACCAATGAACCAATGAACGTTTTTTGCATGTTAAAGAGATGCATGCTGTTGACTAAAGCAATGGATTTCTATGAATGTATTCTTTAAGTTAAAGCAATCGTGTAAGGAAAATGTGTTTTGTTAAAATAATTTGTATATCTTGTAATTTGCTGGTTGACAGTTTGTTATATGAGGGTTGTTTCAAAGAGAAACAGCAGCTGCAGTGGTGATAATGAGAGTTACACTTACTGCCCTAACTTCAAACTCTTGTCCAAGTGTAACCCTATAGCAGTATGACCTTTTTCAAGTGTTAACTTTTAAATCAGTTGTTGTTAATGAGAGCCATATGTAAATCTTATCACATTATTGGTATTTCAGCGCACAAATGGCAGCTTTATACATCCATTAATCCGACCTGACTTTTATCAACACGTCACCCAGTTTAAAACCTGTGTTGCAGTAGTATTTTGTTTTATAAAGAGTGAACATCTGAGGATTATTGCTGAGGCAGCAGATGTAGCAACAATGCCTTGAGTACCATATTTGCAACTCCTGTATCTCAATGCCAAAATGCACATTTGTGCAGTGGAAAGACTTGACCACTAAAAGATTCAAATTACTCGGGTCAGTCTGTGACAGAATATGCTGGCAGAGACATTTAATGCTAATTTGAACTCATACTTAAATGGTGCAATTAATTCTTTCTTGTTTTCATTTGCGTGACTCTCCAGTGTGTCAATGTGTTCACACAGTTCAGTTGTGTACTGTTTGTTTTGTTTTTCTGACATCGCGAGAAGGAAAATATGAAGTCACAGTGTTTATGCTGAAGACAGGGGTATCAAAATTCTTCCCAGTTCGTTTTTCATGTTATCTTGTTCTCCTAAAACCCTTGCACTTACTGCATTTGGAAAATGAGTTGAAGATGCAGCTTTATGTCATTTAAGTTCATTTTGTTGGTGGATGATTGCTTGATGCAACATTTAGTGAAATGAATGTATTGCTGATCTGTTCATACTGTACACAGAAATCCAAAGGGAATCAAAGATTATATGTTTTGGGAATGCAAATCATTTTCATAGCCTTTCACTTGAGATTATTTGTGTTGTTTGATAAAGATTATTTATATTTGATGAATGGACTCGTCTGTTTTTCTTTGTGTTTTAAACACCAGCACTGGGCCTTCATTCTAGTAGTAGGTATCTGGATTATTGTGAAGTTCCTGGTTATTTGGCTCGTATTGATACTGTGGTCTTTAAAATACAGCATGCATTGAAATTGAGGACATATGGGTCCATAAAAAACTTTATTGTGCAGAACATCTTACACATCAAAACTCCACATCAGGTCCGGGGGAAGAGAGCAGGGTGAGAATATCTACTGCTGCAAGAGACAAACACAGAAACAGACAGGGGGGTAAGACACGTTATATGTGGTGTTCTAAGTAAATGCAGTGATGTGTGTGCGTGGATGTGTGTGTTTCACCTTGGCTTTCTGCTTCTGGACAGGCAGGCGGAGTTTAAACTTTGCTGGGAGCTCGTCCTCAGAGTACAGTCTGTCTGAGAAATACACTCTCCTTATTCGACAGTTAGCGTGGATCTGAGAGGAAAACAGCAGGTCAGACATTAGCAACTGAAAGAGAATACAGTCAGGGTTTTAGCTGGTTTCTAATCGGTCTCTGTGCACTGACCTGGACACGCAGCGTCTCAAGGTAATTGGTTCCATAGGCCCTCCTGGTGAAGTCCGACAGGTCGAACTGAATCTGGTTCCAGCCGTCGTCCAGCTTCATTGGCATGGTGCAGAGCAACGGGTCCACTCGCGTCGTGCTTCGGTAGGTACTCAACCGAAACCGCCGGCGAATGTTTTTATCATCCAGCACCTGAAAGTTTAGAGATGGGAGAATATGTCCACTTTACTTGTTTATACCACCAAAACATGGAACAGGTCGGTATCTGTGAGAGTGAATATACCTACCTCGACCTCATAGGTGAAATACTTCTTCACATTCTTGACGATCAGAACAAGAATGGGAAGCTTGATGCCCAGTGTCTTCTTGGGGTCTGCAGGCAGTGTTGGGTGTAACGCGTTACTTTGTAACGCGTTACTGTAATCAGATTACTTTTTCAAGTAACTAGTAGTGTAAGGCATTACTCTACTGAAAATAGTAATAATATTACAATTTTCCGGGCTCGTTACTTGCGTTACATTTGCTAGTAGCTACCAGCTACTTCACCACACACGCATCACACAAAACAGCACGGAGGGAGGGGGGGGGGGGGCGTGAATGGATCAGTGATTGGTTGGGGTTTGACACGAGGTATCATTTACCATCACCGATTGGTCGCCAGCGGCACCCGCCAGGGCAGATGGGTAAAAAATGGAAGAGTCAACAAGTCCGGAGCATGTTGCTGCTGCTGCTTCTGCTAGCTCGTGTCCTGAAGAAGGCACCGCTCTGCAAAAAACCTCGTTCGACGGCTGGAAATTCAACCACTATTTTCAATATTAGTTAATATTTCTTTGTATTTGATTGCACAAGTACACTTGTTTGTATTTGCACTAGACAATGTTAATTGAGGAAGTTAAACAGCATGTAGGCCAATCTGTTGTTGGGTTAATAAAGACCTTCAAGAAGACTCCTCCTTTGTCTGCTCTCTTTCCATCTTATGCATCTCAGGCAATTTTAGAGTAAGTAGAAAAAAAGTAACTAGTAATATAACTAGTAATATAACTAGTTACTTTCTCCAGGGAGTAATATAGTAGTGTAAGGCATTACTATTTTTGAGAGTAATATGTAATCTGTAATATATTACTTTTTAAAGTAACTAGCCCCAACACTGTCTGCAGGACATGCTATGTAGGTGGTACTACAGAGACGAGAAGAGATGAGGGTGCTTTAATGAGTTGCCCTGAGCTGAAGAATCAGTTCAACAGACACAAACTCACCAGACGTTTGCCCCCTCGACCTCCAACACCTGGGAGCGGATGTTATCGTCTGTGACTCTCTGGATGTGACCATTCCTCGCCTGTGTACACACAGAAAATGATGTATATAAAGGCTGCGCAGTCAATGGAAATATAGTTAGTTAGCTTTAGCACGACCAGCTAAGGAAGCTTGATAAGCTTCATAGCATCCACTCTGAATCGCTGCTTACCTTTTCATCCCATATCTGAAGCGGTTTGCTGCCGATGCTGTAGAAAATACACAAGAATCTGCCTTGAAATGTGTTTTTAAACATCTTCTCTGAGTTATGTTCGTCCACGATCGCTTTACACGTGTGTTTAGTACAATGTAGAGGTTAGCAACAGATTTAGTTAGTAAATCTGTTGCTAACTGTAACCCAGGTTACTAGGCCCTTATCCTAATCCAGCTATCAGTTAATTGATTAGATCAATAAATTAATAAACGATAAATAAATGTGACAGGTAAATAAATAAATAGAGTTTGATTTAAAATAATCTTACATAAAATGAATAAATAGGATTTATGATTAAAATCATAAATATGTCAATAAATAGATTAAAAAGGTTAAGATACACACGTTTATTTACGTCTGTCTTAAAAAGAGTGTTTTGTTTATTTCAAGTGTGGCGAATGTGCCTTTCTGGAAGTGTAAAAGATTCGGGTGACATGAGGAGTTCACGTGATGTGAAGTAGAGCAGCCAATCAGACGCCGTCAGGGTGTACGTGCAGGCGTGTTGTTTTTTTCTCTCTCTCTCGGCCGGACCGTCGTCGAGGTGGCTGCATGCTAAGCTTCGGCTGCAGATATTACCGTTTGTGGAAAAAAGCCAGATATTCCAAAAGTCTGAGTTAACTTTTTATCGTCGGCGCAGAGAGCGAAGCCTTTTCTTTTGCCGTGGGTGAAAGCAGACCGTGTGTTTTGTGACGGAGACGGAGGAGAACGTGAGTGTTTATTAGCAGCTACGGCGCTAGCTCCGACCATTAGCCACATGTACTTCGCTAAATTATATTTTTGAGGTTACACATTACTGAACTCCCATGTCCCTGTCTCTTAAAAAAGCGGAACCTGGACAGACGAGCCGTGTATTCTTCCTTGTGCCCGGAGTGTGTGTGTTTATGTGAAGTTTGAGCCTCTGGTGAGTAGCCTCAACTTAATTGATAAAAGTCCGGTGAACGGAGCTGAAATGTGCATCTGCTAATGTTAATATGGATTAGTGAGGCATTAAATTCATGTGTATAGTGTTTAAAAAAAAATGTTTTATATATCTGTGTTGTGTACATTACCCCCCGCTCGGTGTATTTTCTCTGAGAGCGAGCGGCGGTAGAGAAAAAAAAGAGGAAAAGAAAGGAGATGAACGTAAAGAAATATTCCGCCATTTTGGCTCATGTTGATGTTTATATTGTGTTCAGTTCATTTAAAAGCACAGTAAAAGTGGTTAAAACAATTATTAAGAAACAATGTTATAATATACATGTATAAATATGTGTTTATATGCATTTATTTACATTTAGAGTATATTTTATTTACATGAATATATAGTAACCCTTTCTTTTGGCCTTTATAGGCCGGGTCTTTTTGTCTTATGTATGGATTCCTGGGTTTGAGATCTACACAAAGACTACTTCTTCTGCTGAGGATTTCCTCCTGTTCTGTAAGGTAGAAGGGACCTCAGTGGTCGTGGCGAGCTACTCAAAACAGAGACTGTGATTTATTCAGAGACTGAATTTATTGGAAACTGTGGTCGATATCTCATGTGTGTGTTGACACTGTAAACATTTTATTTTTATTTTTACTTTTCTATTCATTTTTTATTTATTTTATTTCTTTATTCAAAACAATATAACACACTTAAAACTTACCTGTTGGTTGTGTCAATTATTTACTCTGTCACTCAATGCATATTGCCAATACCCCTTTCTCCTAGAGCGATCTAGACTTCTGATTTACTAGTCCACGAGGTAATTAATGCACTGATAAAATATCTGTATCTCCTAGTTTTTAAAATCAACAATTAGAGCTAAGGCAGGTTACAGAAACTTGGCGAGCATAGCCAGGAGAAAGTGGAGTATTATTGAGTGACACGGGTAAAAAGATAAGCAAAAATATAGTACAATGGATATAGTGAAAGATGAAAAGATAAATGTTCGTAACTCAGTTATTGTTACTGGGTTAACTCAAACTGAAGTAGATGAGGAGCTTGAGAGCCACCTGAAATGCTATGGCTCTATTAGCAGAGTACTAGTCATTGATGATCCAAAATCAGAGTATCATCTCTGCTCCATTGTGGAATTTGCAAATAGCTCTGCAATGCACACATTTAGACCTAGATTGCCAAAAGAGTATCAGAGCTCAGCTAATGCAAATGTTACCTTTAAGGTGCTCTCCTTAGATAGTGTTTACACTAGCACTGCTAGCAGCAGCGCCACCAAAGGGTATCTTGAGGAACTGCAAGCCATAGCTGATAAAAGTGGGAAGTCATTTGAAAGTGTACTTCAAGAGGAACTGATGAAGATGAGTGCAGGTAAAGTTGTGAACCTCCCCGCTGACACTGCACCAGTCGAAGACTCTCAGTTGAACACATCTGATGCAACTGTTCAGGAGATTGAAAATATTAAAGCGCTATCACAGGTCATGCAACAGCCCTCTCTCCTGCTTGGATCTGTCTCACCTGAGATAGTCAGGAACTTACCAGCTGTGTTCCCACCATCTCCTTCACCCAGTCGTGAGCAGCGTGGATTGAGAGGTGATGCCCGAGCAGCATCAACACCAGCTCTGCCAAGGCTCGAGGCTGCTGCTCCGAGTCCACAGGTAACGTCCTTACCTATCAGTGTGAATGATCAGTTGCAGCCTGCTGTGTTGACAGCCGCTCCATCGCCTAGCATGGCTGCTAACTTGAACACTCAACACCCAGCGTCCCAGTCCATCAAAGCCAGTGGTAATGGTGACAGTGCTGCAGTGACACATTCAGTACTTACTATGAGTGATGTTAATCCTCCTGCTGTACAACGGGTCGTTGTTGAACATGTCATGCGGGCTAATGAAGCTATGTCTTCCATGCACTCTTCATTTCGCCTCAGACCTTTCTCTGGAAAGTTTCCTCGTCCAAACAGTGAACTTGACTTTGATACTTGGAGAGCAAATGTTGATTTATTCTTGACAGATCCCTCCATGTCTGACCTGCACAGAACACGCAAGATCTTGGACAGCTTATTGCCTCCAGCTACTGATGTTATCAAGCATGTCAGCCCTCAAGCTTTGCCATCAGTGTATCTTCAGCTACTTGATTCAGTCTATGGCTCTGTAGAGGATGGAGATGAGCTGTTGGCTAAGTTTATGGGGACACTGCAGAACAACGACGAGAAGCCTTCTGATTACCTGAACCGCTTGCAAGTCGCTCTGAGTGCTGTGGTCAGACGAGGTGGTATCGCAGAGAGTGAACGAAACCGCTACCTCCTGAAGCAGTTCTGTCGAGGCTGCTGGAATGATGGCTTGATCGCTGATCTCCAGCTGGAGCGGAAAACAAATGCACCGCCCTCGTTTGCTGAACTGGTGCTCCTGATCAGAACAGAGGAAGACAGACAGGCAAGTAAACATAACCGCATGAAAAAACACCTTGGACTACACAAGCCAAGTCCTGCTGTCCCAAAGTTCAGAGCTGCATCACAACAGTTAGCTGCATACAGTTGTGCTCCACCTGAGGAAGAAGTAACAGATACTGACGTCTTAAAGAAACAGCTTAACGAGATACAAGCCCAGGTTGCTGTCATGCAGACTGCAACTCAACGTAAAGCCAAAGTCAACTGTCCTGACACAACTGAAATCAGCACATTGAAAAGACAAATTACTGACATTCAAGCACAAGTAGCAGATATGAGGAAAGCAACTCAGGAAGTTAAAAGCGACCACCAAGAAGCAACAGAGATTAAAGCATTGAAACATCAGCTTGCCTTTCTTCAAGCACAGGTGAGCCCACCCCAAGTACAGAGTCATCAGATACCATCGCCTGCATTCTCAAGAGACTTCTCCATGACAGCTCGACACCAGTCGCTCAACAAAAGAGTGAGCGGACAGTCCAGTTCAGGGCCAACAGCAAACAATAGGCCCCGTCCATGGTATTGTTTCCGCTGCGGTGGAGACGCTCACCTGGCAGTCCACTGTGAGAGTGAACCCAATCCCCTCCTCGTCGAGGAAAAGAGACAGCTGCTTAGAGAGAGACAACGGCAATGGGATCAGCAAAATGGCAGCAATAGCATCCAGCAGTTAAACTACTAGAAGCCCCTGTTGCAGGGCAAACAGGGACTAAAAGATCAGCCAAGCGCCCTAGAAAAACAAAGCAAGTGGCTAGCAAGTGTGGAAATGCTAACACCACCTCCACCATACTGCCGCCCAAGCTGGTTGGAACAAAATGCACTGCTCAAGTCACTATTGAAGGCCACAAAGTTAACTGCCTGCTAGATACGGGATCTCAGGTGACCACTATCCCGCTGTCCTTTTTCCAGACTCACCTGTCCCATCATTCCTTGAAATCCTTGGACGACCTTTTGGATGTAGAGCTGCAAGTAGAGGGAGCCAATGGAGAGGCCGTACCTTACCTCGGGTACGTAGAACTCAACCTGTTGTTTCCAGAGGAGTTTTTGGGAAAAGAGACTGAAGTCCCTACGTTAGTGTTGGTAGTCCCCGATGTGAGCAGTGTGCCCCAAATCCTCATTGGCACCAATTCATTAGACGTCCTCTATTCCAGCTATGTTGAAAGGCATGATTGTCGCCCTCAGTCATTCCTTCCTGGCTACAGAGTGGTTTTGAAAATCCTTGAAGTACGGAAAAAGCAGGCAAGTACTGGAGCTCTTGGGCTGATCAAGGCGCGGAGTAACACCCCCGAAATGGTGCCAGCGGGCAGCACAGTCGTTGTGGAGGGGCAGGTCCACATGAGTGGTGCTCACCAGGACAAGTGGGCAGTTGTAGAGGCCGCATCTGTGTCGTCCCTTCCCGGCGGATTGCTGGTTGCTAGCTCCCTGTACACCTTACCTGTCAAGCGCCCTGGCTCGATGTCAATCCTGCTGAGGAATGAGACCCAACATGACGTCACCATCCCTCCGAGGACAGTGTTAGCTGAAATTCACGCCGTTCAGCAGGTGATGGGAAAGGAGCCCTCTGTTGACTTGACCGCTCCTGAAACCAAAAAGATGGAGTTTGATTTTGGGGATTCCCCGTTACCACCGGAGTGGAAAGAGCGAGTCACAGGGCTGCTCAATAGCATGCCTGAGGTTTTCTCTCAGCACGACATGGACTTTGGTCATACCAACAAAGTAAAGCATCACATCAAGCTGAGTGACAACACTCCTTTCAAGCACCGACCCAGACCCATCCATCCACACGATGTAGATGCAGTTAAGAAACATCTTCAAGAGCTGCTAGATTCTGGTGTCATACGTGAGTCCGAGTCCCCCTTCGCATCTCCCATTGTTGTCGTGCGGAAGAAAAATGGCTCTGTGAGGTTGTGCATCGACTTCCGGAAACTCAACTCACAGACCATAAGAGACGCATACGCTCTACCAAACTTAGAGGAAGTGTTCTCCCTCTTGACGGGCTCGAAATGGTTCTCTGTCCTCGATTTAAAATCAGGCTATTACCAAGTCGAAATGGAAGAGGCTGATAAACAGAAGACTGCGTTTGTGTGCCCCCTGGGCTTCTGGGAATTTAATAGAATGCCCCAGGGGGTTACCAACGCGCCGAGTACGTTTCAGCGATTGATGGAGAGATGTGTAGGAGATCTCAACCGCAAGGAGGCGCTGGTCTTCATCGATGATCTCATCATCTTCTCGGATACCTTGGAGCAACATGAGTCAAGATTACTACAGGTCCTCCACCGACTTAAAGAGTATGGTTTAAAATTGTCATCAGAAAAATGTATGTTTTTCCAAACCTCCGTTAAGTATCTTGGTCATATTGTCTCCCAGCACGGGGTTGAGACGGATCCACAGAAGATAGAAGCCTTAAAGACCTGGCCAGTACCTGAGAACCTCAAACAGCTGCGCTCTTTCCTGGGTTTTTCTGGGTACTATAGACGGTTTGTGAAGAACTACTCAAAGATCACCAAACCTCTAAATGACCTCACAGCAGGGTACCCACCTCTCAGGAAACACAGTCAAGGAAGAGGAAAAACTCACCTGTACTTCCATCCGAAGGAATCCTTTGGGAAGAGGTGGACTCCAGAATGTCAGAGAGCGTTCGAGGAGATCATTGACAAGCTCACCACCGCACCTGTCTTAGGATTTGCAGACCCCAAACTCCCATACGTCCTTCACACTGACGCGAGCACGACAGGGCTTGGTGCGGCTTTGTATCAAGAACAAGATGGACGGATGAGGGCTATCGCTTTCGCAAGCAGAGGTTTGACAAAGAGTGAGGCGAAATACCCTGCTCACAAATTGGAATTCCTCGCGCTAAAGTGGGCTGTCACTGCTAAGTTTAGTGATTACTTGTACGGTACCGACTTCACTGTCGTCACCGACAGTAATCCCTTAACTTACATCCTGACTTCCGCGAAGTTGGATGCCACGAGTTACAGGTGGTTGTCAGCTCTATCGACATTCAACTTCAAGCTCCAGTATAGAGCAGGAACTCAGAATCAGGATGCAGACGGACTCTCTCGTCGACCACATGGGGAGCTCCTGGATGATGCTGTGTCGAGGAAAGAGCGTGAAAGGATCCAACAGTTCACTCTACATTACCTGAAGGATCAGGAGAGTCCAGATGTTGTTCTCCCAGATGCAGTGAAGGCCATATGTGAGAGGCATGATGTTGAGTGGTCTCACAAAAACTCCACATGTCCATCAGTCGCACTGGTCGAGTCTCTCGCCGTCCATTCCGATGCTCTACCCAGTGGTTTCCAGCAGGAAGAGGATCATGGACTCCCTGTGATTGGTCATTGGACTGAAGAGGAAATGAGAGCAAAGCAACAGGCCGACCCTGATCTCAGAGTGGTCATTGAGCACAAGGAGTCTGGAGACATGCCCTCATCCACCTTGAGACAAGAGCTTCCAGAACTTGTTTTGTGGCTCCGAGAATGGAAGCGTCTAGAGTTGAGAGGTGGAGTGTTGTACAGAACGCGACAAGAACATGGACGAGTAACACACCAGCTCGTTCTACCAACTGAACTCAGAGCCACAGCACTGAGAGGCCTACATGATGATCTAGGCCATCTAGGCATAGAGCGGACCCTTGACCTCGTGAGGTCACGATTCTATTGGCCTAGAATGTCCGCATATGTAGAGCAGAAGATCAAGAGGTGTGAACGTTGTGTGCGCCGGAAGACTCCGAACGAAAGAGCAGCTCCTTTGTGTAACATCAAGGCCAGCAGGCCCTTGGAGCTGGTCTGCATGGATTTTCTATCGGTGGAGCCTGATCGGAGCAACACAAAAGACATACTGGTACTGACAGACCATTTCACTAAGTACGCAGTCGCGATACCAACTCGAAACCAGAAAGCGCAGACTGTGGCTAAGTGCTTATGGGAAAACTTCCTGGTGCATTATGGATTTCCGGAAAAGCTTCTGAGTGACCAGGGTCCAGATTTTGAATCTCGCACCATCAAAGAACTGTGCTCCATCGCTGGCATTCAAAAGGTCAGGACTACCCCTTATCACCCCAGGGGGAATCCAGTGGAGAGATTCAATAGGACCCTCCTCCAGATGTTGGGCACTCTCGAAAACAAGGACAAGTCTTGCTGGCGAGAATTTGTCAAGCCTCTAGTGCACGCCTATAACTGCACGCGGAATGACGTGACCGGATTCAGTCCCTACGAACTAATGTTCGGCAGGCAACCCCGGCTCCCAGTTGATTTGGCGTTCGGTCTCCCTTCCAGCTGTGAACCCAAGTCACATTCCCAGTATGTGCATGACTTAAAGGGCCGCCTAGAGGAAAGCTACCGAGTTGCCACGGAAAATGCCTCAAAGACAGCTGAGCGCAACAAGCAACGGTTTGACAAGAGAGTCGTCGAGTCCACTCTTGAGACAGGAGATCGCGTCCTTGTGAGGAATGTTCGGATAAGAGGGAAACACAAGTTGGCCGATAAATGGGAACTAGACGTTCACGTTGTGGTCAGACGTGCTGGTGACCTACCTGTGTACTCTGTCAAGCCAGAGGGAAAAGATGGACCACTTCGCACCCTACACCGTGACCTCTTACTGCCATGTGGGTTCTTACCTGTGGCTGAGCCCGAGCAACCTCCGAAGCAGACTATCAGCAAACCTAGAACAAGGAGACAGTTGAGAATAGAAGCCGCAGCCGAGTCTGAGGTGGCAGATGACAACTCAGAGTCAGAAGACAGTGACTACTACTACTACTTACCTGGAGAGACATTGAACTCTGATTTCATTGAAACAAGACTTTTGACCCGGCCAGAGACAGTACCTGCTAGGGAGAGACATCTTGGACAGACAAAACAACCCACCTCGTCTTCAGCTGGTTGGCTTTCTGCTCCTGTTGACCTGGAAGAAAAGACAGAGACATTTATCATGGAAAAACAAGACAGAGAAAAGAGATGTGCACCTGAAAGAGGGACAGTACAGTGGATGCCTGTGGAGATCATTCCATCCGAGTCAGAGAAACCTCCAGCTTTCGCGGATGACATCTCAAATGAGCCAAGCTGTTCTGGATGGAAAGGAACCTCAGCAGTTGTTGATCGGGAGGCTGAGGTCACCTCAAGGCACAGAGAAACTGATTCCCCCAAAGTGAGAAGAGCTCTGTTTGGAAACTCTCAGGACGCCCCCTTTGACATTTCAAGACAGGAGGATGAAAGCCTTCCTGTTTTCTCAGACCTGTCATTCAGTGACAGCAGCAAGGATGAAGGATGCTCTGTCAATAAACCTTGTGAGGATGTGTCAGTGGACAGGACCCAAGAGGGAACCGCAGCTGGGATATCTGGAAGAGGAACCTCTCCAGTCATCGTGGGAGAGAGTGAGGGTGACAGTGTTCCCAGACGTTCCCAGAGGCGCAGAGAACAACCTGAACGACTACAGTATGGTCAACTGGGGAACCCCCTGCTGTCTATAGTCCAGTCACTCTTCCAAGGCCTCAACCTTGCTTTTGCCGATGCACTCCAGAACCCTGGCTATGCAGACATCCTCCAAGTAACCCCAAGGCCAGTTCATAGTCATGTGGGTGTAATGGGACATACACACCTTTAGAAGGGGAGGGTGTAACCCAGGTTACTAGGCCCTTATCCTAATCCAGCTATCAGTTAATTGATTAGATCAATAAATTAATAAACGATAAATAAATGTGACAGGTAAATAAATAAATAGAGTTTGATTTAAAATAATCTTACATAAAATGAATAAATAGGATTTATGATTAAAATCATAAATATGTCAATAAATAGATTAAAAAGGTTAAGATACACACGTTTATTTACGTCTGTCTTAAAAAGAGTGTTTTGTTTATTTCAAGTGTGGCGAATGTGCCTTTCTGGAAGTGTAAAAGATTCGGGTGACATGAGGAGTTCACGTGATGTGAAGTAGAGCAGCCAATCAGACGCCGTCAGGGTGTACGTGCAGGCGTGTTGTTTTTTTCTCTCTCTCTCGGCCGGACCGTCGTCGAGGTGGCTGCATGCTAAGCTTCGGCTGCAGATATTACCGTTTGTGGAAAAAAGCCAGATATTCCAAAAGTCTGAGTTAACTTTTTATCGTCGGCGCAGAGAGCGAAGCCTTTTCTTTTGCCGTGGGTGAAAGCAGACCGTGTGTTTTGTGACGGAGACGGAGGAGAACGTGAGTGTTTATTAGCAGCTACGGCGCTAGCTCCGACCATTAGCCACATGTACTTCGCTAAATTATATTTTTGAGGTTACACATTACTGAACTCCCATGTCCCTGTCTCTTAAAAAAGCGGAACCTGGACAGACGAGCCGTGTATTCTTCCTTGTGCCCGGAGTGTGTGTGTTTATGTGAAGTTTGAGCCTCTGGTGAGTAGCCTCAACTTAATTGATAAAAGTCCGGTGAACGGAGCTGAAATGTGCATCTGCTAATGTTAATATGGATTAGTGAGGCATTAAATTCATGTGTATAGTGTTTAAAAAAAAATGTTTTATATATCTGTGTTGTGTACATTACCCCCCGCTCGGTGTATTTTCTCTGAGAGCGAGCGGCGGTAGAGAAAAAAAAGAGGAAAAGAAAGGAGATGAACGTAAAGAAATATTCCGCCATTTTGGCTCATGTTGATGTTTATATTGTGTTCAGTTCATTTAAAAGCACAGTAAAAGTGGTTAAAACAATTATTAAGAAACAATGTTATAATATACATGTATAAATATGTGTTTATATGCATTTATTTACATTTAGAGTATATTTTATTTACATGAATATATAGTAACCCTTTCTTTTGGCCTTTATAGGCCGGGTCTTTTTGTCTTATGTATGGATTCCTGGGTTTGAGATCTACACAAAGACTACTTCTTCTGCTGAGGATTTCCTCCTGTTCTGTAAGGTAGAAGGGACCTCAGTGGTCGTGGCGAGCTACTCAAAACAGAGACTGTGATTTATTCAGAGACTGAATTTATTGGAAACTGTGGTCGATATCTCATGTGTGTGTTGACACTGTAAACATTTTATTTTTATTTTTACTTTTCTATTCATTTTTTATTTATTTTATTTCTTTATTCAAAACAATATAACACACTTAAAACTTACCTGTTGGTTGTGTCAATTATTTACTCTGTCACTCAATGCATATTGCCAATACCCCTTTCTCCTAGAGCGATCTAGACTTCTGATTTACTAGTCCACGAGGTAATTAATGCACTGATAAAATATCTGTATCTCCTAGTTTTTAAAATCAACAATTAGAGCTAAGGCAGGTTACATAACCTCTTCATTATTTTGTGTTGCTAAGGAAAAGAATATTTAAGGGGTTCCACGGCGGTTGTTAGGTGACGCAGCTTGTATTTCACGAAGACCCGCCCCCTACTAAGCTTCTGATTGGCTGCTCTTCTAACCCCAACAAGAGCAACCAATCAAGCCAATTAGAGGCAGATTAGGGCGGGTCTTGGCGGAATGAGTTTAATAATAAAACCCAAATCTTCAATATGAGGGCTCATTTAGTGGTTTTGACTAAATGAATCCCAATGATTATTATAAATGAGCTATTTTCACATTCATTTTATGTATGATAATAACAAGCCAAGATAATAGAGTTGATCCAACTTCCAAAATATCCTACAAGTAATTTAGGATTCATGCCCAGCACTGACAATCAAGCCAGCCCAAAGCACTAGTCTTAGTCATGAAGTCCTCTAACCAAAATATTGAATATATCTCAGCTTCCTCCTATTTATCAGAACTCCTTCCCCCCACTAAATGCCACTAAAGTGTCAAGTGGGACCTCCTTCCTGTCTGTCTCCAGCACTTTAAACAAGCTGGACCAGGATAGATCTGACAAAGGTTTCAAATATTTGAACAAGCCAAGAAAGTTTTAATCAAACATTAACCAGGCACTCTGTAAAATGACATCACCAGCGATGCAACATAAATCAAAAGTCCCTTATTACTTTCATAAGAAACCAAGATGAATTCATCTGCTAGTAGTCAGGCGAGGTCTGTGCTACAGCAGTTTGTTTGGCATTTTGACACACACACACACTAAAACACACACACACACACACACACATTGGAGTGGTGGCCATCTCTCTGGTTGTTTATGTCACCGTGGTTTATGGGGGACAGCTGATCTCTAGACCAGAAGACCGGGGACACGGTTTACTTGACACTCATGCTACCGGTGGTGTATATAATTATAGTTACACAAATTTATATTATTGATTAATTTCTGTACACAAAGAAATGATCATGTAAATGGTTTTAATGAGTCTCACTTTAAGACTTAAATGGGAGTAAAATCAGATAATTATTTCTATTGATACAATTAGTTGTGTTAAGTTGTGTAGCTGTGTAGTTGTGTTAGTTGTGACTTTAATAGTCACTTGCACTTTGTAGTTAAATAAAAATGGACCATTACACTTCTAATAACATGGCCTGCAGCAAACACAACCTTTGAAAATGTTTTTTATTTCTTGTTTTATTTACATGCAAGGCGATGGACATAATATATAGATAAAAATATAGATATTATTGTGAAAGTCCTCCTCAGAAATGTCTGACTAGATACTTTTTTTGACATATTTGTGCTTGTCAGAATCATGAGTGTTTACTGCCCTCCTGTGGTCACAGTGAGGAACTACATCATGCTACTGCTTTATGAAGCACTTTTAACCAGGATTAAAATATTACAGGCATTATGCAATCAGGCAAATAAAACCATACAATAATAATAATAATAAAACAATTAGGACACGTTGGAGGTAAAACAGGATAGGATTAATAAAAAGCTCCATTAAAAAAATACATTTTGAGAAATGATTTAAAATGATGAGATGAAGATGTCACTGATTCTGTAAAGCTCATGGGGACAAAACATCAGTATAAGCTATATCAGTGTGCATGTAAATCTTAATATAAATACTGAGAATAACATTGGGCTTTTATCAAAAGACAATAAGATGAACATTCAGGTCAAAGTCAAACGTTTGCTTTTATATCAGCGTGATTGTGATTCATCATACAACCAAGTTATTATCATAAAAGGTTCAAAATAAATCTTTTCTTTTGACATGTATTATTTCTCTGTGTCCCTTCAGATGCGAGCAGGCTTCTCTCGCCTTCAGGCTCTGGTTGGTTCCAGGAAGTTGTGTGCATCGTATCATGTGACGCGTCAGTGAGTCACGTGCTTCCAGGGTCGCTGTCGGGGCTACTTGGTAGTGGAGCAGATAAGTCACATAATCGTGCATTTGGTGATACAAGCATGAAAATTGGCATTAGCAGTCTCCATGGGTCACTTGACAAGAAAATTGTCCCAGCCACTTGGAATTTCAAGTTGGCAGCCATTTTTCAAGATGGCCGCCACCTTGGTCGAACAGTTAAGTGATGTAATTGTTTGGTTGGTGATATAGGCATGAAAATTGGCATGGGCAGTCTCCATGAGTCACTTGACAAGAAAATGCTCCCAGCCACTTGAAATTTCAAGATGGCGGCCATTTTTCAAGATGGCCACCACCTTAGTAGAGCAGTTAAGTGATGTAATCATTCAGTTGGTGATACACACATGAAAATTTGCATGCGCAGTGTACATGGGTCACTTGACCAGAAAATGCTCACAGCCAATTGAGATTTCAAGATGGCGGACATTTTTCAAGATGGCTGCCACCTTATTGGAGCATTTAGGCTAATACAAGCATGGAAACTGGCGTGAGCCGCCTAATGGATCTTCAAAAGGTCCATTTTCTCATATAAATATTGTTTTTTTAGTAAAGAGGATTTAGAGTCATTTTATGACCTCTAGCACTGATGCATAAAAATACACTTGTGTTGATTTGGTGATTACAGGTAATTTAGACTAGAGTGAATATCTGCACTACCAGGGCACACTGGTGATATATCACTGCTGTTAAACTCAGAGTGGGGTTCAATGTCAGCTAATTGAAAGTTAGTATCCCAAATGTTATCTACTTTACCCCAAATCAGTTAGATAGCCGCACCTGAATTGACAGGTTGTGCCAGCGCGGGAGAGCCGAGCCAAGGTTAACGGGGTTTTAGTTAACCGGATGGTGTACAGATCGCACGGGATTTAAACGGCATTGGATGAACGATCGGACTAGGTGTAGGGCGAAAGTATGAACCTAGTTGTATCCCATACAAGAATGTGCTTGGTAAAAGGTGGTAAAAGGATGAACCCTCGGCCTTTGCCTATACATTTGCTGCAGACATGGCAGAGATTATCATAACAGTTCAGAAAACCAACTGGGACAGATGTTGTATTTGCCAGCAGGACACAAAGGAAAAACTTGTTCAGCCGACTTTATTCAACATAGAACTTGATTGGATTGGTTATGTTAACATTGCAAGAAATGTTCCATTGTTTGCTGAGATCAATGCTCTGCCCATCAGACTCAATCCAGCCCGACTAGATGAGGGTGATGGCATGTGATGATGATGGTGGTGATGGTGGTGATGATGGCACATGTCTGTGTAGTTGCCCCTGCTAGACCCTATGTGCGTATTCTTTTTGCCAGGGTTACTCCCCCTTGGCCACCTGTGTTTTCTGGTGTAGACCTATGGCTCGGCTCCCCATCGCCACATCAGTGTGTCTTCAGTTCTAACAGTGAATCACATTTTCAGTTTAGTTCTTTAGTATTGTTTTCCACATGGCTAATTACCAGTGAGAGATATTTTTAGTTGAGGAGTTACTTTGTAATGTCAGCACCTCTACCTTTTATTTGTGAGAGATATTTTCAGTTTGTTACGGTTCTATGGCTGTGTCAGTCAGAGCTGCTGTTGCCTCTGGATCTGCCTATATTGCCATTCAGTTCTAATTGCTCAATTATTTTTTGGAGCGCTGTCCATTCAGCACCACAGCTGTGCTATTTTACTAATCTTCCTTTTTGTTTTCCCATCTTTTAGTATGTATTTGACAACGTAACTGTCTGTTTAAAAAAAAAAAAAAAAAACCTCCCTTGTGACTGTTACCTTGTCGTGGTAAGGGAGCTTGTGTACTTCACTGAACCCTGAGAGCTATGCCGTTAGGAGGCAACTCCTGGCAGGTTTTACCACATCGGACAGGTCAAGGGTGAGGAGTTAGACAAAACACAGTCAAAAAACCACTGTCTGCCTTTTTAGGAACTCAAATTAACATGAGAAAATATATTATTTAAAGATCCTGGTGGCAATCTGAAAGAATAGCTGCCATCTTGAAATCTCAATTGGCTGTGAGCAGTTTCTGGTCAAGTGACCAATGTACACTGCGCATGCCAATTTTCATGTGTGTATCACCAACTGAATGATTACATCACTTAACTGCTCTACTAAGGTGGCAGCCATCTTGAAAAATGGCTGCCATCTTGAAATTTCAAGTGGCTGGGACAATTTTCTTGTCAAGTGACCCATGGAGACTGCTCATGCCAATTTTCATGCTTGTATCACCAAATGCACGATTCTGCCTAAAATCAGCTCTTAGCCGCTCCACTATGGTGCGCCGAGCGTTCCGGCACCGACTGTGGGCCGTCATCACCATCTAAGCCTACACCAGAGGAATGATCGCTCGCCGGCTGTACAAGAGGCTGAAGGGAGAGGTAGAGACACTCACATACACACCAAGTACTGTACTTATGTACAATTTTGAGGTACTTGTAATTAATTTGAATTTTTATTTTTATTTTCAGCTGCTTTTTATTCTTTAATTCTAATTTTGAACTGAGATCTTTTCAAGAACAAACCTTTTGGTTGAGCCTGAGTTGTTTTTGGTAACCAGTGGACTCTTCCTTTCAGTACCGCAGGCGGCTGGAGGCCAAGAAGATGCGTCTGGCTGAAGAGGCCAAACTAAGGAATCAGACGTCTGCAAAGAGAGCGAAGGCTGAGGCTGAACGCAAACACCAGGTGGGAGTTCAACAAAGAATTCTGACATTTTCAAAACTCAGTTTATTCGTCATATTAAAACAAACTGTAATGTCTTATTCAACACCCTGATAGATATTTCTTCTGTGCTCCAGTCAAGGCTGCTCTGGCGGTGTGGATTTTTGTCATGACAAAAATCTATGAGACGCTAGGAAAGAAGACCTACAAGAGAGAGCTGCAGGTGCTGCAGGGGGAGGGAGAGGTAAGGAAGAGGAGGGTTTGGAGGGATGAGATTTGTATAGTCTGAGCAGATTTACTGGAGGACTAGTTTCTGTACCTGCTAGCAGAAGCATCTCTGATTAGTCTTTGAGCTGTCTCCTTCCCGTCCTCCTTGCAGACGCCTCACTCAGACAGTCACGGGGGGCCCTCCACGTTGAAAGTAGTTTGTATGTATTTCTAGTGTATTTGTACTGTGTGATGTGTATTTCTACTGTGTATTTCTACTGTGATGTGTATTTCTACTGTGTATTCTATTGTCTGCTCTGTATTTCTGCTGTGTATTTTGACTGTGTGCTATGTATATCTAGTGTGTTTGTACTGTGTGATGTGTATTTCTACTGTGTATTTCTATTGTGATGTGTATTTCTACTGTGTATTTCTATTGTCTGCTCTGTATTTCTGCTGTGTATTTCGACTGTGTGCTATGTATTTCTAGTGTATTTCGACTGTGTGCTATGTATACCTAGTGTATTTGTACTGTGTGCTGTGTATTTCTACTGTGTATTTCTATTGTGATGTGTATTTCTACTGTGATGTGTATTTCTACTGTGTATTTCTATTGTCTGCTCTGTATTTCTACTCTGTATTTCTATTGTGATGTGTATTTCTACTATGATGTGTGTTTCTACTGTGTATTTCTATTGTCTGCTCTGTATTTCTACTGTGTATTTTGACTGTGTGCTATGTATTTCTAGTGTATTTGTACTGTGTGCTGTGTATTTCTACTGTATTGTGATGTGTATTTCTACTGTGTATTTCGACTGTGTGATGTTTATTTTACTGTGTATTTCTATTGTGGTGTATTTCTACTGTGATGTGTATTTCTACTGTGTATTTCTATTGTGATGTGTATTTCTACTGTGATGTGTATTTCTACTGTGTATTTCTATTGTCTGCTCTGTATTTCTACTGTGTATTTCGACTGTGTGCTATGTATTTCTACTGTATTTGTACTGTGTGCTGTGTATTTCTACTGTGTATTTCTACTGTGATGTGTATTTCTACTGTGTATTTCTATTGTCTGCTCTGTATTTATACTGTGTATTTCGACTGTGTGCTGTGTATTTCTACTGTGTATTTCTACTGTGATGTTTATTTCTACTGTGTATTTCTACTGTGTATCTCTATTGTGATGTATATTTCTACTGTGATGTGTATTTCTACTGTGTATTTCTATTGTCTGCTCTGTATTTCTACTCTGTATTTCTGTTGTGATGTGTATTTCTACTATGATGTGTGTTTCTACTGTGTATTTCTATTGTCTGCTCTGTATTTCTACTGTGTATTTCTATTGTCTGCTCTGTATTTCTACTGTGTATTTCGACTGTGTGCAGTGTATTTCTACTGTGTATTTCGACTGTGTGATGTTTATTTCTACTGTGTATTTCTACTGTGTATTTCTATTGTGGTGTATTCCTACTGTGATGTGTATTTCTACTGTGTATTTCTATTGTGATGTGTATTTCTACTGTGATGTGTATTTGTACTGTGTATTTCTATTGTCTGCTCTGTATTTCTACTGTGTATTTCAACTGTGTGCTGTGTATTTCTACTGTGTATTTCGACTGTGATGTTTATTTCTACTGTGTATCTCTATTGTGATGTGTATTTCTACTGTGTATTTCTATTGTCTGCTCTGTATTTCTACTGTGTATTTCGACTGTGTGCTATGTATTTCTAGTGTATTTGTACTGTGTGCTGTGTATTTCTACTGTGTATTTCTAATGTGATGTGTATTTCTACTGTGATGTGTATTTCTACTGTGTATTTCTATTGTCTGCTCAGTATTTCTACTGTGTATCTCTATTGTGATGTGTATTTGTACTGTGTATTTCTATTGTCTGCTCTGTATTTCTACTGTGTATTTCAACTGTGTGCTGTGTATTTCTACTGTGCATTTCGACTGTGATGATTATTTCTACTGTGTATCTCTATTGTGATGTATATTTCTACTGTGATGTGTATTTCTACTGTGTATTTCTATTGTCTGCTCTGTATTTCTACTGTGTATTTCGACTGTGTGCTATGTATTTCTAGTGTATTTGTACTGTGTGCTGTGTATTTCTACTGTGTATTTCTAATGTGATGTGTATTTCTACTGTGATGTGTATTTGTACTGTGTATTTCTATTGTCTGCTCAGTATTTCTACTGTGTATCTCTATTGTGATGTGTATTTGTACTGTGTATTTCTATTGTCTGCTCTGTATTTCTACTGTGTATCTCTATTGTGATGTGTATTTGTACTGTGTATTTCTATTGTCTGCTCTGTATTTCTACTGTGTATTTCTACTGTGATGTGTATTTCTACTGTGTATTTCTATTGTCTGCTCAGTATTTCTACTGTGTATCTCTATTGTGATGTGTATTTGTACTGTGTATTTCTATTGTCTGCTCTGTATTTCTACTGTGTATTTCTACTGTGTGCTATGCATTTCTAGTGTATTGCTATTGTCTGCTCAGTATTTCTACTGTGTATCTCTATTGTGCTGTGTATTTCTACTGTGTATTTCTACTGTGATGTGTATTTCTACTGTGTATTTCTATTGTCTGCTCAGTATTTCTACTGTGTATCTCTATTGTGCTGTGTATTTCTACTGTGTATTTCTAATGTGATGTGTATTTCTACTGTGTATTTCTAATGTGCTGTGTATTTCTACTGTGTATTTCTAATGTGATGTGTATTTCTACTGTGATGTGTATTTCTACTGTGTATTTCTAATGTGATGTGTATTTCTACTGTGATGTGTATTTCTACTGTGTATTTCTATTGGCACCTCCAAGACGGTGGAAAAATGGGCTCATTTCATCATGGCTGCACACAAAAAGGTGCTCATTCTTGGGACAAATCTTTTTTTAATGTCCTTCCAAATAATTTATGTAGAGGGGAGGATTGTGAAACAAACTATTGTCATTTTCATGAAGAAGGCAAAAATTGGGCTTTTTCCATCATTCCGTGAGCAGCCATGATTTTATGCTGCCCCTGTGAACAGCAGGGCACAGGGAGAGGAGCTACTGCTCTTCATCTAACAGCTCATTGTGGCTGCTCGTCTTCTCTGTGTTCCATTACTCCCTGAAATATTTCAAATGGACCTGCTGTTTAAAAAAGTGAAGAAAATGTCCCATATCTTTTTTGTAGATTGACTTTTGATGAAGATTTTGGTCATTGATAGCTCATCGACAAAAACATTGTGTTCAGGTAACTCCTTTATAATTAGTGCACACTTTACAGAGATGTGGATAACTCCTAACACCCCAGATGAAGCTATTGAACTCGACTGGTGGACCTTATTCAGAGCCGACAAGACACAGGAAAAGCAGACCCCAGACAGTTCTGATTAGCAGTCACACCTCCTCTGTGTTAGCGCTCATCACCGGCGCCCCCGAGGGCTGTGTGCTCAGCCCCCTCCTGTTCACACTGTATACCCATGACTGCACTATCAGACATCAAATCCCTTGGAGAGAGGAAACGTGATGGAGAAACCGGTAGTGGGTGTGTCCTGTATGGGCTGCTGCCATATAAAGAGGCACTTTGAGACACAGTTCATGACTCACAGGCTGCTGTGGACTGAGTCAGGAGAAACAGGTGTGGAGAAAGCCTGACAGCCTCACTCCAGGTGAGGAGGATTCTTCAGCCTAAGACCCATCCTAGGACAACATGGCACGGACTAAACTGGGTAAAGATTGTCTAGACTTAATGACTGAGAGCTGAAATGTATGATTCTCTGCTTTGCTTGTGTAAACTTAAGGAAAAACAATTCGCTGTGAAAAAGTGCTTTTTTTGTGATTGCTTTCATTTTATACACCCTAATCATACATATCATTTTGTACTGCATTAAGAGGGTCATATCATGAAAACTATTTTTTTTAAACTTTTTTTTCTGTTAAAGTCACATGCAGAGAGTGAACGGATAGACTCTCAACAGACTGGTTGATCAGGTTCAACCAGCAGAGATGTCATGATTCCTGACTGCAGGCTCCTCGTGCATGACAGTCACATGCTGACATGACTGAGTACATTTGAATGAAGAAATTGAAATTCTGCTATTCTAAATCACTTAACATAATAAAATTCAACCTTTGTCCAGAAGAGTAACTTTACAAGGTAAATTGTCCTTCACATCATCATGCAAAATAGTGATGTGCGAGTCATGAACGAATCGTTCAAAACTCAAGATTCTTTTTACTGACTCGGGAATTACGAGTCATTGTCTCCATTAACTCGTTCACTGACTCACCGCTGCTACCGCCCCAGCTAACTGCAAAGAGGAGACATGCCACACAACTGTTATTTTAACTGCAATTGCGTAAATGTATCAAGCTAGCTCACAGCTCACTCGCTCTCCCTCCCAGCTCGTAGAGCCCCTCCCTTACTCGTGAAACTCGCTGCTCCGCACCGTTCAGGACTCAGCATCTCAGACTCGCAGTTCACAGGCAGCTCACAGCTAACTCGCTCTCCCTCCCAGCTTGTAGAGCCCCTCCCTTACCTGAGAAACTCGCATTCCGTGGCGCACACTCTGGGTGACTGACTCAAGTGACTCGAAAACCCGATTCACTTTAGTGAGTGACTCATACAAACTCGAGTCAGTAAAAGGAATCGAGTATACCATCACTAATGCAAAAGATAATCAAGGAAATCAATAATACTTTATCGGTCACTAACATCCAAGTACAATGTGTTGTAAAATGCTACATCACTATGGTTCAAGACTGCGATAGTGAAGAGCACAGTGCAACCAGAGCAAGGAAAATGGCATCAGACACAGTGGCTCCATCTTTTCCTTCACCTTAAAGGCTAATTTCTGTCCCTTTATGTACGAAAGTAGATATGTTCATCTCAGACTATGTAACCATAACTGCCCACATACTTCCATGCGTCCTTTACGTTTGCATGGATATTAAGCAATACATCCAGTAGATGTAGTTTGACATTGCTGCAACCGTTATGCTATAATGTTATTGGGGAGTTTATTGCAGCATTAAATGAACACATAAAGTTGCAACTCACGTTATTCCCCACCTTACTTCAGTTTTATAGGTGACTGTATGTGTATGTGGACAGAAATAAATAAATCAGAGCTTGTGTTGAACAACAGGCCTATTACTGAAAGTTACAAATAAAGCAAAATCATTACATGAGAACCCCCCTCCACTACTACCTGACGACTCCACCCCACCCCCCCTACCTGTGACCTCTACAGTGGGCCTCACTGTCAGCCATGTTTGTTTTTTGTAGACAGCTGATGAGGCTACATTCAAACATGCTGCAGGCCCACATGGTGTCATTTAAATCTTGTTAATATCTGCACAGTGATATTTTCTATTCTAGAGAAAGCAACTGTTACGTACGCAATTTTATTTCTGATTCTGATTTCGTTTTGTTCTTGTCATGTTTCAGGAGGTAGGAGCCCTGTGAAGCAGGCAGCTGTGGGGTTTGCACTGGGAGCAGTGGCAGGCTGCATACTTGGAGTCACAGAAGACCCAGTGGACCAGACCCTGTCAATGATGACTGCTGCCGCTCCAATGAAACCAGTGATGGAGGAAGTCAGGACAGTAGGTGCTCTGGGGCTGGGGACCCTTATTGGAGCTGCAGCACTGACCACGGCGATGACCTCAGTAGTCGCTGGAGTGATTCTGGCAGCAGCAGTAACTTCAGTGATCGTGACCACATGGAGCTGCTGTCCATCTCAAACAGACTCTGTTGGCTTGTGGGTATCAGCAGGACTTGCTGGGGCTTTTGGGACCACTCTCAGCGGAGCCACAATTGGGCTTACTATCGAGTGGATTGTAAAGAATTATGGCATGATGGGCCTTCTGTCGGCGCTGAGCTTATTCACTGTGCTTAAACCACCTCTGAACCTTTTATTTAAGCTCCTCTGGAAGCAGGCGGAGGCCTGCTGCACTCATGAATCTAGTCTAGCCTGGGAGAAGGAGAGAAAAGAGTTTGAGATCACAGAGTCTCAGCAGAGACAGAGAGTGGCTGTGCAGATAGAGCAGAGGATCCTGATGCTGGAGCAGGAAGGCAGCACCAGCGGGATGGAGCCCAGAGCATCATGGCTCACTGAGCGATGGCAGAGAGAGGAGATGGAGAGGAAGAAGAGGGAGAGTGAAGAGGCGGAGATGGAGCAAAGAACCATCCAAGACTGGATCAACACTGTGGTGATCAAACATGTGGACTTCTTGGCTTTCTCAGGGATACCAATGACAGTGGTTGCCATGGTAACATCAGGGTTTGGGGTGCTTGGTTATGGAGACCACCAGGCTGTGTTTGTAGTACTTCTGGCATTGGTTGCAGTCATAGCCTATCTGCTCCTGAAATCTTCTGACTTTAAGTTTTGGATGTTGGTTGGGTGCATGGGAATGTTTGCAACATTCGTCATCGCCATACTCACTTTACACGCCGGGCAGGTGGTGGTAACATCTGCCATGAAGATGAGAGTGGCAGGGCAGAATCGCTCCAGAGAACAGATCAGTGCTCGTATGAACCACCAGTCCTCTCTGGAAGCTTTGAACGCAGCTTTCTTTGTGGCCAAACTGTGTGAGCTGGCTTTGGGGGCTGCAGTGGGGGGGCCGCTGGTGAGACGAGGAGCTGGAGAGGTGAAGGTCATAGCAGGGGCAGCTTTAGTGGTGCTTGGTTTACTGGCTGGGGTGGAGGTTTTAGCCCCAGTCCTGGGAAAAGGGGGAAAAGCCGGGGCACTGCTGGGGGTGGTGGGATCAGCAGGCGTGTCTGTGGGTGCAGCAGCAGCTGTGGCTGGAAGGTGGTCCTCATGGCCAGGAACTTTGGGAACCATTGCAGGATTGGTTATAGGAGCATTAGGGATGGGAAAATGGCACATTGTCAACATCGGACTGCAGGTGCCAGTGGCCTACGCCTTCGCTATGACTAATCCATTTTAACACACGATAATATCACATTGGCCTATTGTAACAACTGATGTCAGTGCACTCTGAGTTTCCAGTGTTTCTTTTGTTAGTAACTTGTTTTGAGTGACTCTACTTGAAAGGATAATTGTGGTGTTATTTTTCTTTCAGTCATCAAATTCACTGATGTAATCTAACTTGCTAAAGGCAAGTCAATCATGTGCTCGAGAATAATTTACTTAAATTTTACTGGAGTATTTCCATTGTTCTGTTACTTCCACTCCACTACATTTTGAAGGCAAATATTGAACTTTTTACTTGCTTCGTTTTTTAGATAGCCTAACTTTCAGGATATCTCATCATGGCCAGAGATCTGGTCAGATAATATTTTTACTTTTACTTGAATATGACAGCAGATTCTTTACAGGTGCCACATGTAAGAGTTAGTCACCTCTTGAATTTATACTCCAAACAAATAGGGATAGCATTTCACCAGAGAAACCACAAACTGCTGCTAACTCTAGCTGCCACTAGCTAGTTAGCTCAGTTAGCTGTACAGCTTCGCAGTCCCGACTGGGAGCTTGGAGTGGTATTAAGAGACAGGACGGGCTGGGGCTAGCTCATTAGCCTGCTAACTTCAGTAGATATCTGTGCAACACAGATGACTTTGAAATGTGCAATATGTAATGTTTTGGCTACATAATATGAGAACATAACCAGTGTCTGAACATGTTTTAACTTTGTTTTTATGATCCAATATTAAACTGTCTGACATGTCTGAACCTTTTTAGTTTGTTTTGTTTTCCCACATAATACAACTTCACTATGCAAACATGCAAGTATTTCTCTATTACATAATACACGAGTAAATGTGCAAAAATAACATTTTGAAAACATATTCAGGTAGTAAAAGTTTAATATTAAAAAACTGAGCAAATGTGCTTCATCGGGACATGTGGGTGTTTGATGGAATATGATTGACATTAACCAAACAACCCAACCTGATTCACCAGCTGGTTTGTTTCACAGAACCATGTGGAAAGATCCAGTTTGGAAAAGGGCCATCAGGAGAGCGCTACCACCATTGTGCACAGGTTGTAAATCAAGCTCTTAGGCTGAATCCAAATGTCCCCCTCTGGACTGGTGGACTGAGCCCTCATGGACTTCAGTTGTACGTTCAGTGTTCACTGTTATCACTGCAAAGCTAATATAAGCTGGTTATGGACAGACCTTAGGACTACAATAATCAAATACATTTTGATTACCTCTATAGTCTGCACTTCTACATACTCATGTATCATGATGTGGATGAATGTTATTTCTAGCCTACGTGATTCTAATAATGTTTTAATACAGTAATTGTTTTTTTTTTTTTTTGTGAAGAACTTTTTTTTATTGAAGCATAGCGAATACAGCAACATCCGTACAATTTTTTGAGACATAATACCCCCCTCCCACCTCCCACCCCCCTGGCAGCATCCCTCCCTCCCCGGTCTCCCCTGGACGAGTCAAACATCATCAAGTGTCAACAATACATTGTAGTAAGTGGTGTCCCTCTTGTTCACAACCCAAGAAGTTTATCCTTTATCTGTGCAGCTGCACCTAACCACATCTCCAAAGTGGAGGCTTTAGCATTATTAATCCGTGCCGTAGACAACTCAAGTAACACTATATCGTGGAAATAAATCAACCATTTCCTAGTACTAAGATCATGAGGTGGTAGCCATCTTTGCACTAAGAGTTTTTTAGCAGCTGTGAGGCCGCTCAGCAATAGTTTACGTTGTTTCTCACTTATATGTATTTGAGAATCATCATTAAGGAGAAGTAAGATTGGATTGCATGTTATAGTAGTACCTAGTAATTCAGACAAGACTTTGGACACCCGGCCCCAAAAGGCCTGAACAGAGGGACATTCCCACATCATGTGTTTATAACATCCTATTGCGTTAAGTTGGCACATGGTACAGCTTGGACTTGGTATCAGTTTCATGCGAAACCTAGTGACAGGTGTATAATAGAGTCTGTGACACACTTTGAAGTGAATGAGTTGGTGATTTGGATTTTTGGAAGCTTGAAAAATGTTCTCCCATACATTGTTCCAGGAAATGTCGTCATCCTTCTGACCAAAGTCTCTCAGCCATGCTCTGATCATCGGTAGAGTCTCTTGTTGTCCGGATAGTTTGGAGTAGACTTTCGAAACAAAGCCCCTGCAGGGAAGGGAATTTATCCAATTTATCAGAGGATGTATGGGAAGTTTAGCCCTCAGTGGCACACCATGTGCCTTAAGTGCCGATCTTATTTGCAAATAATAAAAAAAAGAAGAGTCCTGCAGATCAAAGCGGTCCTTCAAATCCTGATAGCTAAGCATGCCATTTCCATCATACAGGTCTCCGACAACATTAATACCTTTCAAAGACCATGGTTTAAAGTCCAGCGGCTTATTTCCAATCTGTACATTCACGTTGTGCCACAGAGGGGCATCACTGTGCCACTTTAAGTTCCCCTTCAGTTCTCTCTCAACTATCCTAAAATTTTTTATTGTGTTGGCAATAATGGGGCCATAGTGCAGCCTACAGTGTTTATCTTTTATGCCAGAAAATAAAATGTCCTCCAATCTCCTCGGGTGAACTAGGTTTTTCTCTAAAGATTTCCATGAGACACATGAGCGACCGTCAAGCCAAGCCATGACAGGACGTAGCTGGAAGGATTGGTGGTATACTTTGAAATTTGGGAGGGCGAGCCCGCCCTGATCTTTGGGTCTCTGTAGAACAGAAAGCTTAAGTTTTGGATGGCCATTATTCCAAATATATCCACGTAACAATTTATCAATTTTAACCCAGTAGTCTGGAGAGGGAGAGAGTGGAATCATCATACTCAAGAAATTAACGCGAGACAAGACATTCATTTTAACTACAGATATACGCGTCTGCAGTGAGGCAGGTAGCCTGGTCCAGTTAGCAAGATCACGTTCAACTTCCTTAAGAATTCTTTCATAGTTGCTCTTCACTATTTTCTGGATGGAGGGGTGTATCTGTATACCCAAGTATGTAATTTGAGTTACTATAGGAATCCGGCTTGATATTTTGACTTTCTTAGCAGCTTCATTTAGCAACATCAGAGCTGATTTTGTCCAATTGATCATAAATCCTGACTGCTGTTTGAAATCCTCAAAAGCCACTAATAAAGAGTTAATAGAGTTTTCTATGTCTGTCATATAAATAAGGACATCGTCCGCAAAGGCCGACAGGGTATGAGAAGTCTGTCTGATTCGGATAGGGGACATGACCGAATTTTGCCGAAGGTGCTGCGTAAACGGTTCGAGGGATAGAATGAACAGGCTCGGGGAGAGGCCACAGCCCTGTCTCGTACCGCGGAAAATAGGAAAGGGTCTGGAGTTCAATCCGTTTGTGTTGACCATAGCCGAGGGGTTTGCATACAGAATTTGTATCATCTTAATAAAAGCTTCACCTAGTTGAAATTTTCGCAGTACCGCCCACAGATACTGCCACTCGACCCTGTCAAAAGCTTTGGCAGCATCAAGTGACAGAATAGCACACGGTGCCTGAAGCTGTTTAGATTCTTCTATTATATGCATTAAACGCCTAATGTTATCCGCAGCAAGACGGCCCTTCATGAACCCAGTTTGGTCGATGTGAATTAGTTTATCCATATAGCGCTCCAGGCGTAGTGCCAGCAATTTGGAGTAAATTTTTAGATCCGAATTTATCAGCGATACAGGTCTGTAGTTGGAGCATTGTAATGGGTCCTTGCCCTTCTTTGGTAACAATGAGATTGAAGCTACATTGGTGTGTTCATGAAAGGCACCTTTTTCTAAAGCAGTCTGGATGGAGTCCAGAAGAACCGGTCCGAGGAGGTCCCAGAAATGCAAGAGCACTTCAGGCGGAATCCCATCAGGGCCTGGAGATTTCCCTCTTAACATTTTACTCAGTGCAACTTTTAATTCCTGCAAAGTTATCGGGCGGCCCAGGTCTGCTGCCTCTTCTCCCTGTAGGGTGGGCAGATCCAACCCTTCCAGAAAATTATTACACACTTCTGGGTCAAAGTTATCAGACGACGTATATAAATCCTTGTAATATGCCTGAAAGGTGTTATTTATCTCTGCTGGATTAGAAACCAGGCCTTTAGTAGGGTGGTGTATTGAATCGATGGACGCTTTTAATTCACACTGTTTTAATTTTAGGGCCAAGAGCCTGCTGGGCTTACTTCCGTTGCAATAATAATTTTGCCTAGTTCTATGTATAATGAATTCCGCTCGTTTGCGTAATAAATCATTCAGCTCTTGTCTAACGACCTGTAACTCGTCATTAATTGTGTCAGAATAGTTTTGCTTTAGAGCCCTCTCCAGGCATAAACATTTCTCCTCCAACTCCTTTATCTTAAGATTCCTAAGCTTTTTCACATGTGATGCGTATGACGTTGTAAAATCCCGGATAAAACCCTTTGTCGCCATCCACACTAACCTAGCATCATCAACGGAGCCCATATTGTCTTGGAGAAATGTGGACAGTTTAGTTCTAAATTCAGAGACAAATGCAGTGTCATTTAAAAGAGAGGTGTTGAAATGCCATCTCTGAGATTTTTTGGATTTGAAACTGAGATCAATACTGAGAACTAATGGGTTGTGATCAGCCAGTGTGGCTGGGAGAAATTTAACAGGTGTTACACAATCCTTCAAACTACGCGACAGTAGAAAATAATCAATCCTTGAAAATGATTTATGATATGCAGAGATACAAGTGTAATCTCGACTACCGGGGTTTTGAAATCGCCAAACATCAAAAAAGTTCAAGTTGTTTATCATTGTATTCAGAGCCGTAGAGGCTGATTGCTGACTGTGTGTAAATGAGCTTGTAGATCTGTCTAAATCAAGGTTACAGACCGCATTCATGTCACCTCCTAGAACTATTTCATATTCTGTGAGTTTCAGTAATTCCTCTGTGAGGTCAGGATAGAAATTATCTTCAAAGACTGCTGGTGCATATACCGATACAAATGCAACCTTCGTATTGTAAATTGATGTGCACACATATGCTACTCGCCCACATTTATCGTTACTAGTCCCTTCAATTTTCACAGGTAAATTCCTCTTAAACATAATCATTACTCCTTTTGAGCTAGACCCACTACTGGAGGAGGATATCACCATATATTGTTTATTTTGCATCCTTTGGACATCTCCTTGTTTTAAGTGGGATTCCTGAATTAGTACTATGTCTGCATTTGCTCGACGCATCAATTCCTGACATTTAACCCTCTTGATATTGACATTTAAGCCCCGGACATTTAGACTCAGGATAGTCAGTTTAACCATTATCAAAAATCACTGTAGTTATATTCCAGTTATACAACTTACTGTAAACCAAGTATCCAAGCATATGGTCCAGTAGGAGACCCACACCCACCCCATTGCTGCCATGCCCATACCCCAAAACCCATGTTTCTGTGTAACTTGACCACTGCATAACGCAGCTCATTGAGACTCCAAAACTCTTTTGTATCCCACTTACAAACATAACTGACCTGGCAGGAATATAAGCAGTTGAAACATAAATGTGAGGCCCACTATTGACAGACCCAGGCTACATGAAAAATAACTGAAATTGTCCCTCTGAAACATGAACATAACTGTGTGACAGGGTCCATATTCTCTCTTAGAAACACTAACTAGTAGTATAACCTGGGAGGGGACCAATAGCCCTCAATGTCACAATTAGTATGGGACAGATCATCTTACAGTGAAATCCAGGTCATGAAAAACTCCTCGCCTTATCTTCAAGTGCCGGAACATTCCTGCTCCATCACTTCCCCGTGTTGATGGGCTGCCGCGCGCGTTGTCGAGACCCCGTGCCGAGACCCTCGTAGAAACTCCTCTGCTTCCTCCGGAGTAGTAAAGCTGCGTTGTTCACCGCCCAGGGTGATCTTCAGAGTGGCAGGATAGATCATGAAGGATGGGATGCCCTTCTCGCGTAGATACTTCTGTACGCCCACAAATGATTTCCGCCGCTGACTAGTGTGGGCACTGTAGTCAGCATAGAAACGCAGCGACTTGCCAGCATCTTGTATGGGGGCAGTCTTGGACGTCTCCCGGGCACCGTTCAGTATAGCGTTGCGGTCTCCGTGCCGAAGCAGCTTCAGTATCATGGTTTGCGGGATGCTCCCCTTCACATGCGGGCTGTAAATACGATGAGCTCTCTCTATCTCAACAACTCTGTTACCGAGCGAGGGTATCCACTTGGGAAGCATTTCTTGGAGAAAACTGGTTGCGTTGTCACCCTCTCGACCTGCAGTGATTCCTGTGATCCGAACGTTGTTTCTCCGGTTGTGGTCCTCTAACAGCGCGAGCTTCTGTTGAAACTTCTCGAGGCCGGTGGTGTTGTCTAATATCTGGCGTTTCATGGTCCGCGTATCTGTTTGAACCCTCTCAACTTTAGTCACCAAGCCCCGAACAACATCCATATGAGCGTCTAAGTCTTTCTGAAGTTTCTTGACAGAGTCGTCCACACTCCCCACTGCCTTGTTAATAGCACGAGTGACAACCATTTCCAACTGGTCGCGCTGTTTGGCTAGGGCTAATGAGATAGCCGCTTCCATGCTAACCTCGGTAGCTGCCGAGCTGTTAGCATCCTGTTGCTTACGCTTAGCCGGGGGGATTTTGGTCGGCGAGTTAAACAATTTCTGTTGGCATGACATCTTATATGGCTCTCACTACCAAATATAACACCGCCGAGGTCTTAGAGATCAAATTATCAGTAAAAGTGGGGATACCGAACGAGAGCTCTAGAGTCTTCCGACCATTGCGCTTGCCGGTCACGTGACCTCCCTAATACAGTAATTGTTGTGCACATTCATAATAAGTTCTACAAGGTCACGTCCATACTACAATTAATTAAATCACTGAAATCCAGTGAAGTCGGCACCCCAAGCAGACTCGGTGGAAGTCTGCAGAAAGTTGTGGACTGGATGAATTGAGGGTTTGGACAGCCCTCAGCACTCAGGAACCTCCTGTGAAGTGGCCCTGCAAAGTCTGCGAGCCTGCAAGAGTGGGAATGTCTGGACATTTGTATGCAGCCTTACCGAGTTAGTCAATAGAATCAGATGTTTTTCATTGACAAATGCCTTCAGTGCTGTTCTTTACTCTTCTTTCAATGAAATATACTCTCCAGCTCTGATATAACTGAAAGCAGCTATGCTATCTGATGTTTTCAACTGAACAGTCGCTCCCCTTTAGCTGCCCTCTCCAGCTAGAAGTAGCTCCTCACAAGACACAATGAATAAAACATTTTTTAAGAGCGATTTGTCGACATTGGAACAGGGTTAAATAAAACAGTCTCTGACTTTATTGACTTACTGACTCCACAGTTATGCCGTTAATAAAAGTCGGTGCTGTAACAGGCAAGTTTCAGTTTTTGTCTTAGAGAAACTGAGCTGCAAGTATGACTCATCACACCATTTGATGAAACTGTCCAAGACTGGACCATGGCCATCTCATGGTTCTGCAGGAGGATAACAATCACTGAATCATCTGCAAACTTTATTGTGAACCTTGACTCATTGGTCATTGGTATACAGCACAAAAAATAATGGCGACAAAATGCACCCTGGTGATCCTGTTAAACACAGCAGGGCCTCAGAGTGTCGTTAACACGGGTCCTCTGTGACCTCGTAGTCAAGAAGCCCACCAGCCAACAGATAGTGCTGTGTCAATATGTCAGATGTCAGAAATTTTAGAGCGCCTGTCTTAAGTTCATTCTGTACCCTGTCTTTATACTGCAGTTGTGTACAATCTTTTCACATCTATGACATATCCTACAGATGAAGACACTGCAACTAGTGAAATCTGGAATGACTGTCTACAAATCTTTTTCAGGTCTTATTTTTGCTGAGAACTGTGTATGTTTTGTGTAAAAATAGGCAAGGCTCTAAATCTCTTGATGAAGCACCAATGCAGCGTTAACAGTTTCTCTGACACACCTACAGATAACATGTACAGGAAAGGCAGGCAATACGTTCATGGTTGTATCACCTACACGTGACATGTAGTATGTGATGGAATGTGGCAAAACTTGTATTTAATGGTGAACCGTGTCTGAACCTCCAGCTACAGAGGAAAAAGGAATCCTACTGTACAATACAGAGGAATTCAAACTGTGTCAATAAATGAACTTTGAGAAAGAGTTGCATTGGGAGTGTTTTAACAGAAATCTTTCTGTGACTCGTGGCTCAGTTTGGTGTTTCATTAGAGCATATACATCACTTAACAAAAGCACTGTTTCTTGAAAGCATTGTCATTTTGGCCATTATGTATCCTTTTTATCTGAGCAGACCCTCAGAATAATTATAAACTCTTAGAAAACCCTTATTAGCCCATGTGACGGTCATGCCACTTGTGGCTGTTGGGCTGTTTGCCTTTCTTTCTTTTTGTATTGCAGATGCCCAGCAGGAGGGGTTGGGGTCGTTCTTAGTTGCTGGGAACACCTGGGCCCGGTGTCCCCAGTACTACAAGAGCACACCTCACAAGCTCTGGAAGGAGAGAGAGAGAGGACAAAGGGGAAACACTGCTCTCTACTCTCCATGCTCCTTATTTTGTTTATTTGCTTCTGTTTCCACCTTACAACACACCACTCACTATTTTGACAATCATGCATACACACTAGCACTACTGACTGCCACACCTCATACCATTTTTTCACATGTTGGTTTTTAGTGAGTTAAAATAAATTGTGATTTCCTTGCTTTAACTTCTTGTGTCATCTCACATTATTTGTCATGGTTTTGAGCTGGCCGTGACACCCACTTAATCTAGTCTCAGAGAGCCCCTGCACTTCTTCACCAGTAACTCTTCTCACAGCATCAACAACTATTTCTGTTCTCTCTGATTTCCTGTTCACCTCAACGGCACAATTCATTTGCCATGGCCAAAAATGCCAAGAACTAACTGTTCAACAGAAACAATATTCAATATGCTTCCTGCCTGATTTGTAGTTGATCTTCATGACTTCCACCTCTGTCTTTCTCTTTGGACAGCATGGCTGCTCACCATGCTTCAGCCCAACCCGACAATCAGTGTTGTTAAAGGGATCAAAAAGTCATACTACTAGTTAAGTAAAGATATAGTGTTAAAATATGACTTTGTAAAAGTGGTCACCCATATGAGTAGCACTTGAATAAAAAACTTAAAGGCGTCAAATAATATTTTACATGTTAGTTTAAAACATTATTAGGTGCAGTGTTGACATTGTGTCAAAGATGTCTATGTGCTGTGTTACAGAGATGACATAACTGACGTTAGCATGCTAACCAGCTAGTACAGGATCATCTCTCTTACTGATATTTTCCTAACTAATTAGAAAAATACAACTGTACACCGTCTGATTGTAAGTCAATTATATATGACAGCACACATCTGAATATAATGAAGGGCTATATTATATTGTCTCCGTCAGATGAGCAGAATAGTGTGCACGGCAGCTTGTATATTTACTTTTGATTCAGTTCACAATGTGACATAATATGAAGGTGAAATGTCATCAAGAAATGCTGTTAGAACAGCACCTTACAAGTTGCTACAGTGAAGGATAGACAGTTATAATACAACTTATGAATACAAAGTAACATCTGCAGAGTCCTGCTTCCAGCATGTTTTGTATATTCCAGCTGTGTGTCAGTCACGCCTCTGTTATGTCACATCCTGTGCAACCTCGCTCATCAGCTTCGTCTGTCCACACGGTGCACATGATGGAGACATCCTTCAATATGGCAAGCTGAGATTGATTTCCAGGCCACAGGCAGGAGGACGGAGGAGCGAGAGGTTGAGGAGGCCCAACATAGAGAAATGAGAAGAGCCCATAGTTCTGGTCAGAGGTGTTGTAAATCTCCTCAGTACTGTATCCCCTGTGGTCAGACTGATCTCCGTCGGTCTTGGAGGCTGTGTTCTTTTATATGGTATAATTGTAATTCTTTACCTTTAAAACATAGGGGTAGACACCACCTTGTCTGTGTTATCATGTTTGGTTCAGGAGATATGCTGCAAAATACATAATTCAGTCATGAGACGCTTTTGCCATGGCTCTATATCTGAAAATGTATTGTACCAAGTTTCATGCTTTGATGAAAAAGTGAACGATTCACCTCAAATTTGGTGTAAAATCACCCGGACTAATAGGCAAGTTTATCCTCAGAACTCCAAATGTGTCCTTGCCCACAGTGAATTTTATTTCAGCCAAGTGGATTTCTCTTCCATTCTTTCTATCATCTATTTTCTCCTTTTTACTGTTTGATTTCCTTCTGTTGCTTCTTCCAAGATTAACTAGCTCCATCCATCTCCCCTCGTTTCTGTTTCCATCTGGGGTTGTGTCCGCTGACACTTGTCTGCCTGTTCAGCCTGTTTCCTGTTTCATCACGTGACACAGAGCAGTCACATGACACCAGCTCACCTTACCAGGAAGAGACAGACGGTGCAGCTCAGGGAAGAATCCAGCAAGAAGAGCAGGAAGTCATGTTCCTGCAATAACAATACTGACACAGGTTCTTTAGATCGACAGAGTACAAGCTGAAGCTCCAGGTAAACATTTTCATTTTCATTTTCCCTAACCCTAACCCATCTCCAGAATGGTTTTGCATATAACATTTGGAATGTACATCATTTATCACAGTATTACTGCGCTGTATGTGTTTTGGTAAACAGGATCTCGGCTGCTTGAAGGCTCTTACTCTTTCTTATTGTTATCTGGCCAAGATACATAAGTCATGCAGTAATACAGAGACGTATGGAGGAAGTGGTGGGGGGGCGTGGTGCATCTTATTAAAGAGCTGTTGAAAAAGTCAATAGTTTCAGTCTGTCTACAGACCTCTGTTCCCCAGAGTGATCTTAATGCTGTTCAAAGAACCTCCACATCTCACATAAATCTCTCGTTATCCATACAAACTTCTCTCCTTTGGAACCATTTCAGAACTTAAAGCATATTCACAGGTCACATTTTATATGTCAAAGTAAGTTGACTAAACCTCTGACTGTTAGCTTATGTCCCAGCATGCTTTGTGATTGGGTTACATTTCTGCAGGAAGTTGAGTTGAATGAATGTACTGCAGACTCATTAAGTCTTTACATTAACATCAGAAGGACAGCTGCTTTTCAGAAGGTGTTGCATGAGAGTTAAAACTTCCCACAGACCCGTGTGTTTGTAGTTTGAAGAAAACAGATATTAAACGTTCTGTATGTTTTAGATTACAGCACCTTTAGTCATGCAGGTGATGCATCTCATCAGTCACAACTTGTAGCAGATGAAAAGCATGAGGAGAATATTTCCTTTCAACATTTTCCATAATAATACAGAATTATTAATTAGCAGGTATCTCATATATATGTATATATATGTGTGTGTGTACATATATATGTATATATATATATATATATATATATATATATATATATATATATATATATATATATATATATTCATGTAAATATTATGTTTTCACATTTTTTAAAACTAATTTAAACTAAACTTAATGAATTAAAATAGTTACGTTAAACTTTCAGTTGCAGATAAAGAGACAGGCAGTAGAATGAGCATTCAGACAGAGGGTAAGAGGTGTATGAGCAAATAATGTGTTGTTTTTTTTTTTAAACCATGTATTCATATCCCAATAGACAGACAAAATAAAAGTATGAACCTGAATATGGGAGTTTTAAGTAAATCTTCAATTTGCTCATTTCTTCTTTTAGAAATGGGATCCTTCGCAGTAACTCAGCTCTTCGCCCTGATCTCACTGACTGTTGCCCTAGACAATGGATTGCTAAAGACTCCACCTATGGGATGGATGGCCTGGGAACGCTTCCGCTGTGACGTTGACTGTCAAGATGACCCAGTGAACTGCATCAGGTATGATCAATTGGGCATTTTTTTCTGATTTAGCTTACCCTGGATATTTTGAGAAAAGACACCAAAGCTTAATTACTAACAAGAGAAGGCGCTGCGGTGGAAACCAGTCAGTGTCCACCAGCTACTGAGAGCACGAAGAGAATACGGTCAAGAGCTGCTGGGGGAAAGGAACAGAGGGAAGTGTGTCAGGGTAGGAAGCCACGCAGAGAGGTAGTTCTGCTTCTGCTGTAAAAACCTGAGTTATGAAGCTGGCTATGGATGTTTTGCTGCAGAAAAGGGATGGAACAACCAATTGTGCTTTCAAATGCCGACTGGCAGGCATCAGACCACTTACATTTCACCTTTGGACTTAGGAATAGGTCAGTTGAAGGGAAGGCTAGAGCAGATCAATTCTTACAAAAGCCTCTGTATTAACCATTGCCAAATAACGACAGAGCTCATTTCAGATGGTCTGAACAGGGAAAGATTTAATACGCTTCACCTTAGCCTGACATGACCTCTCCCCAACACTTAAGATAACAGACAAGATAAGGTAAGTCACCCTAGCCTGTCTGTACTCACACTTTGGCCTGTTCACTATCAGACTGCCTCCTACAAACGACAAAACACCCAAGTGCAGATTCTCTATATGTTCAACCCATGCCTCAGAACAAACCACCAGATCATCAAGATTGGCTTCACGGATCAGCAAGCCAGACAGAGCAATATTCAGCAAACATCGCTGAAAAGTGGCCGGTGCATTACGCATGCCAAAAACCTTATACTGAAGGAAATCATCCGGGGTGACAAACGCTGAGATTAATTTCCTTTTAAAGGTGCAGTCGGTAACATTGAGGAGAGAGAGGACTTAGCATTAAATTTGAACAAGTACAACTTTCAGATCCCTCCCCCTCCGCTGCACTCCTGCCCTGCCTCCAAAGTCCCTCCCCAGGAGGCTGGCATGCACGCGACGTTAGACATTACTGTTGTGAATAGTCAACATTCCTGGCCAACAAACAAGCAGAAATAAATCATGTCAACATGAAAAGTAATCTACAGCAATATGTATTCAGTAAAAACCCAGCACACACTGATTTCAGTAAGTTACTTCGATGTTTTTTTTATAACCGAAACTGTCGTGAATATTGCTAAATGGCCAGTAAACCACGTATGACAACATTTATCTGTGAGAGCACAGAAACGTTAACATAATTATGAGGACAAAAACAAAACCGATAAGACTGCCAGGTCACTTCATAAAGATATTTTCTGCTACTTTCTAATAAAACAACGCCAGCCAGTAACGTTAGCCCTAGCATCGGAAACAAGCTAACGTTAGCCCGACTGCAACATCACAGTAACATCATATGGTCTACGGAGTAGTGGCTCCGGCTCTGGCTTCCTCTTTTTACTCGTCTTTGCCGTGTATGCTGTCGTTGGTAACGGAGGTATCGGTAGTTTTTTCCTCGCTGATGGTTGATGCTGTGCCGTTACTTTCTCTAAGCTCCTGAAGCCGCTCTCGGAGATATGAGCTTGACCGAGAGCTAGCATGAACTGAGGAGGAAGGGGGAGGGGCCTGTCCGCAGTGTGTGCGTGAGCAGTGATTGACAGCTGTCAGACACTCCATCAGACACCATCCTGGCTCTGATTGGTTCTTTTTGACCGGTCGCGGTGGATTCTGGCAAATTGCAGTAGGAGCAGTAGGTGGGGCTAAATGAGCCTGTTTTTTTTTTTTTACAGATTACTAGTTTCATGTAATGCTGTCTTTACATAGTAACAGTTTTAGCAAATATGACAAAAAGTTACTTTTATAAGACTTACCAACTGCACCTTTAAGAAGTCGAACTTTGTAATAAACCTGGCACCCCCAACCTGATCCACACATCCATCTTTCATCCGTGGGAACGGATAACAGGTTTTGTTAAGCTGTTCCCTTTTGGAAAGTTACTGTCACTGTTACTGTCATTGGCAAATTTTGTTCTGTCCCTTCACACAACCACTTCTTCTCAAAAGCTTCAAGGGAATGTGTAAAGTGTCAGCAAACACGCACTCTTGAAGGATTAAATCCCAGAGACTCCTGTACCACTTCCCTGATAGCAAATATCTTCAGGTGAACCCCCTCATCTCAGTCCTATTCTCATTCTCATGTAGACATTAAGTGTGCTACATGGAGCCCTGGCTCTCAGGGTGATATGCACTGGACTGAGGGGGGCGTAACATAAACTGAGTTTCAAGGTGTTTTTTGAGTCCTGTAGATGTTGGCTTAGTGGCAGTAAGCCTGTGTTAGTCAGGATAATTTGAAAGTGGCCAGTTGCACGGTATGTTGCCCTTTAGGTGTTGCAGATCCAGTTTTGTGGGCTGTTTCGTAGTAGTGCTTGTTACAGTACAGTACTTACAGTAATTACTATTACAAATACATCACACAGAAACTTTTTGCTGCTATTACTGACTGCCTTCTTTTGCACTACATATCATACAGAAACTGGACATACTGTACATACAGAAACATAGTAGTTTTTAAAAAATATATTTTATTGTCTATTTAATGTTAGTAAATGTCCTTATCTGTCGTGCACCTTATTGTTACTTTAGTGTTAGGAAATGTCTGTCTTCATCTGTTGTGCTTGTGCACTTAATTTCTCTCACCGTGGGACAGTGAGAAAAATCTTTTCGATTCCTCTGTATGTCTGGTAGATGTGGAGAAATTGACAATAAAAAAAACTTGAAACTTGAAACTTTGTGAGTGAGGTTGCAGTGAGTTGCTGTTTAGGGTAGCAGTATGCTGACTGTTGTTACCTCTCTTGAAGATGGTGTTTAATTGGCTGAGACTGTTGAATCTCCTACTGTCAAGGTATTTAATCAGTGCATTAGAGATAATATGCTCTTGATTACCAACCACTACAAGGTAGCTTTGAAAAGCAATCTAAGAAGCAAGCTATTAAGGCAGAGTTGTATGTTGCCTTGGTAGAGAAGGGTCTTTTGCCACAGTTTCAGAGAACTCCTAAAACTCCTGAGCGGTCGAGTCAGTCTGTTGATGAAGTGGTGAGGCTTAAAGAGTGAGAGGTTGAGCTGCAGTGTCTGTCCTTGAGGGAAAAAGAGCTGCAGAATGATCTTGAAGAGTGTAAAAGTGCAAAATTTCAAATAAGTAAGACCCTGACCAATTTGGTGCCCTAGGCAAGATTTTGGCTGGCGCCCCCTTGCATCGCAGTCAATTTCACAATCAGTTTTCATACACTCACACAGAAACTACATGTATGTATTCAACTACATGTATGTATATATATTAGGGGTGTCACGATTTCGATTTTTTATCGAAATCGATCGAAATTACGTCACGATCTCGAGCATCGAAGTCAAAGAGAGGATCGACGATCCCCACCCTCCCCGTGTACAAAGCTACGCACACTACGCAAAGTTACGCAAATGACGCAGCACATTGTAGCCGACGCCGCTAGTTACCTATCCTGCAGGTTATGACACGATGGCGAGTGCAGATAAAGGAGGAGACGCGGCACCGGAGCTTGAAGCAGCTCCTGCTTCTCTTAAATCACATGTATGGAAATACTTTGCGTTCCCGGTGAGTTATGTCGACGACGTTCGCGTTGTTGACAAGAAGACCACAGTGTGTAAGATATGCTATGCGCGTGTACCATACCCGGCCACGGGAAACACTACGAACATGGCAGGACACATTCGCCGGCATCACAAAGATGTAGATTTGACAGCTGGGAAAGCACCATCACTGGTCCAGCCAACTATTCAATCCTCGTTTGCAATAAAACTTCCACAGACCTCAGCTCGCGCAAAAGCTATAACTAGCGCTATAGGGCTATTTATAGCAGCAGACCTGCAGCCTTACTCGGTGGTGGAAAACACGGGATTTAAACATTTAATTAGCGTACTTGAGCCACGCTACAGTATGCCCAGCAGGTCGCATCTTACAACAAAAGTGGTTCCCTCCATGTATGAAGACGTTAAAGAAAAAGTTGTGAGGGGTCTGAGCAATGCAGAGTTAGTTGCCTTAACAACAGATGGCTGGACCTCAAGAGCAACTGAGAGTTACATCACCGTCACAGCGCACTACGTCAATAAAGATTGGGAGATTGAAAGTCCAGTCCTTCAAACTCGCCCCATCTATGAAGCACACACAAGTGATAATCTGGCAGAAGTGCTAAAGGAAGCGGTACTAGAATGGAAACTGGACAGACAAAATACAACCATCCCTGTGACCACAGATAATGCCAGAAACATTGTCAATGCCTCAAATGCAGCTGGATTGTTGGATTTGTAAGAAAAAGAAAAAAATCGAGAATCGAATCGAATCATGACCCTAAAATCGAAAATCAAATCGAATCGAGGATTTGGAGAATCGTGACACCCCTAATATATATACATATATATATATATATATATATATATATATATATATATATATATATATATATATACATATATACATATATATATATACTGTATATATATAGCCTTTGAATGGTATGGGAAAGCTAAGGTATGGAGAATTAACAGTAATACACTTTTAATGTAATACATTAACTGCTCTTTAACACTGATGTAAACTTTAACAAACATAAACTGTGACACAATAAACCAAAGTCTTACAACTGCCCTGTTACTTATAAAGTGGATGGAAAACTAATAGCATTTTAACTGATATACAAGCAGGAAAACAGGTTAAAATAACACCTGAACAGGCCTGACGTTAACTTTCCAAATGTCCCTGATGAGTTTAAGACGGAGTAACATTAATTTATGTCCACTCAGGTATTTACTGATTATTAAACAATGCTACAATCGTCTGAAGTAAGCTAGCAAGTTAACACTCTGCTCCAACAGCGGTAACTACGAGCATTAAACTATTCATTTCATTCACTTCATCACATTGACGTTACTGTACCTCTTTCTTTTTCATGTTTTTCTTCCTCTTCTTTCCTTCTTTTCCTTCCCTGGGCGCCGGATGGTTTCAGTATTTTGGACATTGTGGTTCCGTACAGTATCAATCAATGTCTCTCTTGGTCTTTGGGTCACGGTCCGGTCACTCGCCTCTCGACCCCACCCCCCACCCTCACAGAGGGCAGGTACAGTGCAACGAGCCAGGAACCCAGAAAAAAGGCCTCTCCATTATTTAATAGGCTTTGCTATGAAGTTATGTTGCTGTGGGCTTATATAATATTTCGAAATAAAAGTAGTAATAGCACTGGTAAAAAATAGACTTTTTTTTTTTTTTTTTTCTCCCCCTGTTTGCAGCGCCCCCCGTGGATGATGGCACCCTTAGCATTCGCCTATACACCCTATGCCCAGGGCCGGCCCTGGACTCATGACTACTGATTTACAACCATATTACGTCTGTGGTGCCATCTATAGATGAAAACCCATTACATTTATTAGGCTTGCTCAGAGTTGGACAGAAGCTGAGATTGGTTGGTTTCAGTTTCAGCTCAAGATATTCAGTTAATTTTCTCATTAGTTTCAAGATAACAAAGTCATTTTCTTATGATCACTGTTCATTTTTTGTCATATCTAAATAACAAACCACTAACCCATGACCACCAAATTTGGAGAATTGGATCACGTACTGTATGTGCAGCAGTGGAAAATTAGGTTTCACAAAATCTTGAAATGGCAAAAAAAAAAAAAACCTAGTGTGCAGAGATGTGTGTGGTGATAAACAGCATGTAGAAATGTGTTGGACCGAGGAATCTAGGACTAGCATAAATATTATATTTGTTATGAGTGGAAACATGAGTTGCTGTGTAAAAAAAAAAAAAAAAAAAAATTCTGTCTTGGCCAATGACTTAACCTTTTACCATATTCAGTATCTTATTGTAAATGCAAAGAATGCAGGTAATCAGATTTGTCAAAAACTATATGGATGTATTTCCAGCATGACTGACAAACTCTGTCCACCTTTTCTCTGTCCATCCTGTCCACAGTGAGGGTCTGTTCAGAGACATGGCTGACCGGCTGGCTGAGGACGGCTGGAAGGAGCTGGGCTATGAGTATATAATCATAGACGACTGCTGGATGTCGAGACTAAGAGATGAACAAGGGAAGCTGCAGCCTGAACCCTCCAGGTTTGTCTACTTCCATCCATTTGCAGATTCAGCATGTCTGTGTTCTGTAAGCATTCATTACTGTGCAATCGTTGGTCATCACATCACCGCAGTAGAGACTTACTTTTTAAATCATTAAATTGTATTGTGCTGTGACCACCTGAAGTAAAGTTTCACTTTCAAAAATCCCAAAAAGCAGATTCAGCCATTCTGAGTTTGCACTGATTCATGCACATTCATGCACATTCATGGAAAGATGGGTAACACTTTATGGTAAGAGTTCTAAGTGCTGTATTGCAGGAGACTGGACGTTTCGCCTCTCATCCAAGGGGCTTCTTCAGTTCTAACTAACTGGAGAGGAGTTGCAGGCTTTTAAACTCTGTATGGGAGTGTCCTTACAGAGTCGTTAGGGCCACTTGTGGGTCGTTGACCCAACCGGCCTTCATGTGGGTTGCTAGGGCTGGGTGAGCCCAGGTGTGAATGGTTGTTAAGCTGTTTAGGGAGAGAACTCAGTACTGCATTGTAGATGGGTGATAGGTAATGTCTTAGGCCACCTCCTCTGTTCAAAGATGGTCGTTCCAGTTTGACAAATAGTTGACAGTTTTTTCAAACTGGAACGACCGTCTTCAGTTGCCTACGATACAGCACTTAGTATTACCATGACCTGGATGACTGAGAACCTTCATCAACATTCATGGTAAGAATACATGACTTATCATAAATGTTGATGAACTATCAGTAATGCACATATATTAATAATATCTCCTACCATAATGTTTGAACAATACATTAATTCATGTAGCAATTAAGGTATGTCAATCATCATGATTTCTTAGTGATTAATAATATTCATGTCTTTTCAATAGGTAAGTCTGATTTTAAAGGGAAAGGCAAGACACTGAACAGTCACAGCAATGTACATGTATTCTATTGTATCCCAAGTCAGGATTAACTAAGTATTATTTTTGGTGACTTTAAATAATATACTATGATCATTGGTGGCATGATTATGAAATCACATGTGTTAACCATGTGTTGTTCATTCACCAATCATCTCTGTGACTCCTAAGTTAAAGCCAGCCCTTCTGTCTATTTAAGCATCATATATTTGGAAAAATTCCAACTGTAAATTGGATCATAATATTGGTGTTCCTATGTCAGTTATTTAGTTAGGAGAAAACAAAAGAACTGTATGTTATACAGTGTTCTCTTAAAGCTCACAAACCATAACACATTCATAATATTTACAAAGCTTAATTAACAGTTCAAAGCTAAAATGTTAACATACCATGTCACATGAGAAAGTAACAACATTTTTCAGCAAAGACATAAGATACATGGATGCATGCATTGTCCAAAAGTGAAGCATGCCATTTTTATATTGTTGTATTACCTATTTTTGTTTTATTTCAACCTGACCACAAAAGGTGCAAAGCACTAAAATGACTTAAGCAGGTAATTCTCAAAAGAAAAAAACCCAAAGATAAGACGGCTGTCTGAAGAACAGGGAGAAGGTTTTCCATGTTTACATGGCTGCAAGGGTTTGCCTGACAAACATTTGCTTCTGCCCATTTTTACAAATGTCTGATTCAATTGTACAGGCTGACAAACATGTGTGAACACTTTAATGTTTGCAGACACCCAAAGCAATATAAGCATAATCAATTGCTTGCTGTTGTCGTCCATGTCTATGGAGTATATCCAGCCCTAAATGAGTTTGTGAACCCTCAGGTTTTATTGGTCTTGACTCCCAGGTTGGGAACTGCTGTTATTGAATTGTTTGCTATCTAGCTATGGGGGGATATATTGCCACCCTCTGGACTATTGTGGAGGCCTACTCTGACATGCGTCTAGTACGGCAAAACCGAAATGGATTTCTTTTACATGTACATGGGGCCTGTGTAGCTGAAACATCACTAACAGTGTGTGCTTGCCAGTTTATTTAATATTGCCGTGTTGGTTTTGTTCCTAGAACATCATGCTCCAGGACCACCATTTCAACTTGGGAAAGTTTGCTAGTTTACAGAGAAAGCTGTCATGGCTGAATGGGTTCAGTGCAGGACATTTACCCAAGACACTGGTGTTCGTATCCCATTTGGAACATACTGTTATACTGTGTACTTAATAAGTTCGCTTATTATTTAACTTTTTTTTCAATTTTCTTTTGCAGTTTGGTTACATTTAAATAACTGAAATACTTTGTTAGGTTTAGGACAACATGTTTTGTTAAAAAAGACATTTTAACAATTTTAAACACAGTCTTAACAGGATAACTTGTTCCATGTGCTGTTTTTCCAGTCTCTTACCCCAAAGCTATGACATTGCTAAAACTTGATTGGTCAGTTGCCATGATGATCCTGGAGCAAAATTAATTCAGGTGTTCCAGGAACAACACCAACACAGTGATACCAGCTTATGCATGCTTGTCTCCCTCCAGGTTCCCAGGGGGCATTGCAAAACTGGCGAGGTATATCCATGACCGTGGACTGAAGCTGGGCATCTATGCAGACATGGGCACTCACACATGTATGGGATTCCCTGGAACCACACTGGAAAAAATAGAGATTGATGCCCAGACCTTTGCTAGCTGGGGGGTTGACTATCTGAAGTTTGATGGTTGTTACTCAAATCCTGTAGAACAAATGCAGGGTAAGACCATCTATCAACCTATTGAAGTGCGTTAAAAACCTCAGACTTTTTGTACAAGAATCCCGAAGAGACATGGACTAACCAACTGAAGTGTTTCTTTGTGTCACACAGGTTATCCTCTGATGTCCAAGGCTTTGAATGCTACAGGCAGACCTATTGTCTACTCCTGTAGTTGGCCTGTCTACGTGGGAGGACTTCCACCTAATGTAAGTGTCATCACTACAACACTGACAAACCAAGTTTTTCGTTAAACTGTGCCCATATTTTGAAACAAGCCTGGATAAAGGCAGTCACTGCACAGAAATTTGAAAGTTCTTGAAACAAGTCTTATATTGAAAACTTGTCGACTGATTTTAGAACTCACTTACAGACAAAATGGCATGTGATGATGAAGATTTTTAGCCGCGTAGCGGCACGTCTCTATGAACGTTCATATTGTAATATTTTTGCTAGCACCCTTAAAATCTCTTTCTGGGCTCCAACCAGGTAAATTACTCTCTGCTGGGGGATATTTGTCACTTGTGGAGGAATTACTATGACATCCAGGACTCATGGGACAGTGTGCAAGGCATCATTGAGTGGTTCTCCAACAACCAGGATGATCTGCAGCCGGCTGCAGGGCCTGGACGATGGAATGACCCTGACATGGTGAGATTGATTGACACAACTGATCATAGAGACAATCAGAACTCTAACAGCTGTCCATGTAAACAAGTTTAAAGAACCTTAGTAAACAGGTTTTCTTTATAGTATTTTTATATTAGGTTTGTTTGGTTTCACGGTGGGCTTGGTAGATGTCAGCTCTGGCAGGAAGAGAGACACCAGTGATCCTTTTGTTTTTACTATTTTCTGTTGGGACCAGAGATCTGACATTGTGTAGTTTCTGTACCAGGCTGTGGTCAGAATGCTCTCAATGGTGCTTCTGTAAAATATTCACTCTCTAGCTCAGTTGACTTCTGCAGCTGCCTCTCGCCCCTTTCAAACTGACTTTTCAAGGTGGAAATATTGCTCCGTTTTTCCACCTCACCGTCTGTATTACAGTTTCAGAGGCAGAATGGGGGACAGTTTCGTTCCACCTCCGATCCGCCAGCAGAGGTAGCAACAGAGCCGCAACAGAGGCGGAAAAGATGTGTTTCAAAACACATCTTTTTCACTGTTTAGGCCTTCCATTGACACAAAGCTGCTGTGTTCACACATGAAGAAGGTGCTGCATGAGTCTGAAACCACAGAATGTTTGCTTTCACAGATGCTCGGGTGCTGTATGACACTAATGTTAAGGAACCTCCCACCCCCTCTGCTCTCCTATGTCTTACTGTATATTCATTGCAGATGACCAATTCCATTAATGTCTCTTATCTCTTCATTCATCTTTCCCCAGCTCATCATTGGGAACTTCGGCCTCAGTGTGGACCAGGCTCGCTCTCAGATGGCTCTGTGGGCTATCATGGCTGCGCCTCTCATTATGTCTAATGACCTTCGAAACCTGGCCAACAGTGAGAGGGCCATCTTGCAAAACAAAGTGGTCATTGCCATCAACCAGGACCCCATGGGTATCCAGGGAAGACGCCTGTTGCAGGTCTTCATCATATTTCAGACATAGGTTTATTCACAGTGAACAAACAAGGCCAGGAAATAACATACACAACTCTACACTAATGTGAACGCTGTTGAATTTCAACAGTGAGGTGGGAGGAAGTTTTGGGATTTGTTGAGCACTATATATTACAAGGCTGTGTCTTTTAAAGAAGAAGCTCATGTTTTGCTTTGTTCATTGTGTGTGTGTGTGTTTTGCGCGCGCATGTTGTTGCACAGGAGAAGAGTCAAATTGAGGTTTACTGGAGGCCACTGTCTCATTCAGCCAGCGCCCTTGTGTTCCTGAGTCGACGGACAGACATGCCCTACCTGTACCACACCTCTCTGGCTAAACTCGACTATGATGCTGGCAACTATGAGGTTCGTACACCCCCAATATCTTACCCTGTGTTTTGCTCTTTGTACTGAAAACCATTAATGGATTAGTCCATCGACAAAAAAGAATCGACAGTTTTTATAATCATTTCATTGTTTTGGCTTCATTTATAAAGTCAAATATTCTCTGGTTGCAGCTACTCCAAACTAAAAATGTGCTTCTAGATAGCTGTGGGTAGAGCTGATTTTATCAGTCAAATTGGCCTGTCTCAGATATATTGGTATCGTCATATATGTTACCCAATATGCATCGATATGAAAGCTCTTTTTTAAGAGATTATATTTTTTTTTTAAAAAAGGGGATAATTTATAATTTTTAATTCCCAGTGAGTTTATTGGTTCAGTGCACTAGTGCCATTGTATGTGTTATGCCATTTTTAAGCTTATTATTAAAATGTAAAATATCCTGACTCCATTATAAATTTGGACACAAGATGAACACATGATTTGGTAAATGTGGCTCAATTCAACAAATGTCACACTGACAATGCTCTTCCCTTGCTTTTAGGCCTATGATGTGTTTACTGGCTCGACAGTGACAGGGTTGAACGCTACCACAGTGTTTACAGTCTCCATCAATCCCTCCGGTGTTGTCATGTGGTACGTCATGCCGAAACAAAAGCCCAGACAGACACTACTCTACGACCAGCAAAGGAAAGCCTCACAATTCCTGTTCCACAAAGCTAGACCTGGCCATCGTAACTTTTTATGAACTTAAAGTGCTGACAGGCTGAGTGAAACCATGTCAACTTGATCTTGACTTATTGTTGTACAGATATTCTTTTGCTCTAATGTATGTTTCTATTAAATCAAATGTCACACTTTACTTTTGGGATTGTATTAAATTATTCAGAGGTTGCTTTTCCTTTAAAATGAATAAAAGCATTCCCTTATTGTTGTTCTTGTTTGTGATGTTAGTGTTACGCACAGCAGCGGATGTTAGCTGGCACCAAGACTGAGGAAGGTTAAAGGATTTTTGTTGAAACACTCTATTGTAATGATGAAGGCAGGTTGAGGCTCCGGAGAATGGCTCCGCTGGTGTAGAGGGAAGCCTCACAGTGGCCCAGGTGGTGGGCATGAGTGAGTGAGCATGGATACTCTGAGGTCAGAGGGCGCTGGTGGCAGAAGTGCTGGAGGCCGGATCACAGTGTGGCATCAGCTGGTTCCAGAGAGGGTCTTCTCTCACTGGCAACGAGGAAGAGACGGCAAGATTAGTGACTATCAAAAAACACTAGAAAACAAGAGAAGCTCAAGACGTACGAGTGTAGCTGGTCCAAATCATGACAGTTAGTCCCAGTAAGTAACTTGTTTTGTCACAATTGTATTAAGATATTGTAAATTCTACTAGTTCCACAGGCTACAGAGGTATGAAGCTGAGCTGTCCATGTTTCATCTGGAGATTAATAGCAGGAAAACAACAGCTGATGTTTGTTTTCATTTTAGTCGATATAAAATGAAATAATCTGATTATGTACGTCAGAAGTAATGAAGAGGGGAGCAAAGCACTGAACCAGTTTGAAGTAATTCAGATGAAAATGGTTCATTGCTGCAAAGAGTTTGATCAAGTCAAAATGGTGGCACAGTAAAACACATCATGAAACATCTGAACTGTGTAATCAGTAACAAAATAATGTCTGCTGATTGCCACCACGGTAAAAAAAAAAAAAAAATGACATGGAATAAAAATGAAAAAAAGTTTAACAACGTTTCACTTACTGCTTGAAAGATCTGCCGACATCATCACTACAGAAGTGTTTGACCTTCAATCAGAGTAGCACAGAAATAAGTTCACCTGGTGAATGAAACACCTTGAGCAAACACACACACACGCTGCATTTCTGCAACATCTATATTCTCAGTAATTTGGTACTATATGGATTATATATGTCATGCATGATAAAATTGTATGATTTACTTATGATGACTTGGCAGTTTTGACAGTGTCATTTTCTGATCCTTCTCTAACCCTTAGTATGATGTTTTCTTCATTTACTAACCTGGACCCGTTCTTCAGAAATCAGAAGAAGCTGGCTGATGTACTCAAAAAAGAATGATAGCTTGCACTGCTTCTGCTGCAAAAGGTTTTCTCCCAAAGAATACAGACTGTTTTTATTTTGTAAACTGGGCAATTTTCATACTCATATTTATTATTTATTAATAACAATACACTGCCCACACTGTTTATAATGACACTGTTTATATTTGTACATATTATGTAAATACGATTCTATTTCTATTTCTAACCTTTTTATTATATTGTTTATTTTTTACTATTATTATTGTTTATTATTATATTGAACTGTCCTTTGGCTGCTGTTGTCACAGTTCATCTCTGCCTCACCACTCTGCACCTGCCTGCTTCAATCTGCCAATCAGACACACCCCTCTCATCAAGCCAACTCCACTCACCTGTGCTCTCTGCTCTGGCTGCATTGTGAGAGTGAGAGTGGAGCCCCAGCTCCACTCTCACTCATTGCCAGATTGTTCTCGATGCCTGCACCAGACTCTCCAGCGTTTCTCTGCCTGATCTCCCGGTTTCGACCCTGCTTGCCTCTGACCATCCTGCCTGACCGATCCCCTGGTAATCACCTCAGCCTTCCGTCCCCGACCACGAGCCTCGCCTGTCCCTTTCTGGATTCTGCCTGTCTGCTCCCTTGGCTGTCCGGTGATGACCTGATTCAGCTCTGCAGAGTGAGTGTTACTCCTGTCTCCTCTGTGGCTTCCTGCAGCTCTGTGACTCTGATTATTCCTTCACTGAGTGAGTACAAGACTGAGCTTCACGGACGTTACTCACCAGTATCCTGGTTTGGTTCGGCTGAACCTAATCCACAATCCCCACCAGAGACTGTTACAGGCCAGCGGTCAGAAGACAGACTGTTTTGCCTACTGCCATTAATTCCTGCACTTGTGAAAATAAAGTCTGTTACCAACGATACCCGCCTGTCTTTGTGCTGCTATTGGGTCCAAACCAAACCCATTACAGCTGTGATGCACACATTTCCCTGTTTGCAGGACTAATAAAGGAATTCTGATTCTGATTGTCCGGTCTGTGCTTTCATCAAGCGCCACAGTGAAGTGCAGTGAAGCTGTTCATAAATGTCACTTCATAACTCGTTAATCCGCTCTGTCACTGTGTTTGCCTATGGAGAGATATCGTTGAACAAGCTCTTCTTTTCTGGACATAGAATATCAGCAACTTGCAACATGCAATGCTTCAGGAACGGCCCTTCTGTGAATAGCCATTAATTCACTCACCACATAACTTGCTGCAACTGCAGCATCAGCGTACTTCTTTGCTTTATGGAAAAGATCTTGTTGAGACAATAGTCCTCTATGTAGCAAACGTTGTTTTTCTGGTACTTCTCATATTGTTCTCCATGTTTTTTTATCGGCTCTGTTCTCATCAAAAACTGCACGGACATGTGCATGATCTTTGCCATTACGTATTTTGTTTAACATTAAATACTTTTTTTAAAGATACAATTGTACAATTACAATTGTTTTATTTCAATTGCATATGAAGGGGTAGTTGAAATTGGTGTGAAACAACAAAAAAATTTAATTAAAAAAGCTAAGGGTAAAACTAATATCAGTCAATTAAATTAAATTATTATTAAATTAAAATTAGTATATTAGCACAGCATCAGACTAATTAGGGCACTTTCCTTGATAAATAAATAAGAAAGTAAAAAGGAAGGGAAGACCTTGACGGTCTTTACAGAGAGACCAAAGAACAACAAGAAATCAAGCGTAGCGTTAGTTCTGGCAGGCCACGACGTCAAGCGCTAAATCAGCTTCAACAGCGTAGCTGTCAACACGGAGCAGATCAGCTGATGGCTCAGCTGACTCCCCGTGCCAGCTTCCTATTGGGAAATTGCATTCAGAGCGCACTATTTAAACTGCTCTAGCCCGACCTCACTTGCTGCTTCCTCTGCTGGCTCTTTGCAACAAGCTCCCGCATGAAGAAAAAATCACCGTTCGTGTTCGTACTCACCCTGCTGCTCCTGATGTCGTCGCCCTCCGTCCATGATGAGGACCCGTGGCAAAGCGACGGTTTATTGGAGGCTCAGCAAAACTCCGAAAACAGAGGAAGCCATCTACGACGATGAGAGGGTTCCTTCTCTCCGTCGAAGCTCTCGCCTGGCAGGAAAAGGTAACGCCACAGATACTCCACTGATCCAAGACTGGCCGATTCCAAAGCTGTTGGAGTTTCTGTTCGCTAACAATGTTACGGCTCCGGTCGGAGCGTCACACCAGGAACTGTTCGCTTTATTCTTAAATTGCGCTGGGTTTTAACCTCCAACCGTCGACCAGCATCCTGTCTTCGCTCCTCGGAAAGCCACAACAAAACGTAAACACAGCTCCCGGAACTCAGCGGTCGCTCCCACTCCAGCCGCTGCCCCGCCGGCCAAAAGAGCTAGAGCCCCGACTTCGGCAGTCGCCTCTGCAGCTCCGGCAAACGACGCCATCATGGCAGCGCTGTCTTCCATCCAGACGTCCCTTTCAAGCATGAACTCCAGGATCCAGACCTTAGAGGCCGCAACCACTTCAGCTTCTAGCTCTTCTCTCCAGGCCGCCTTGTTTACATCCCGGGAACTGGCTGCTTCCTCCTCGACGCGGGCCGATGACGTCACTCCGACACCCCCCGACGGCGTCTCAATCCCGCGCAGAACCCTGGGAAGTGCAGTTCCAATCTCCACCGGCGTCCCATTCTACCCTCCTGCTGCTGCCATCTCCTGCAATCTGAGAAGCCAGATCCTCGCAGGTAACGATGTCAATCTAGTCAAAATCCTGCTGTGCTCAGATTTCAGTGATAAGCGTGTGGTAGATTGTGGTGATGTATCCGTGATGTTAAAAGATAGTGATCCTAGACTTTCTAAGACTCTGACACTAGCAGAATTCACTGTTGCTTTTGGCGTATACAGAGATGTAATCTGCGAAGTCTATCCATCCCGTCGAGCCGAACTGGACACTTATCTTTCCATCATTGCCGATCTCGCCATGTCATACGGTGGAACTCTGTTCTATGAATACCACAAATCATTCTCTGCCAGGGCTGCTATGTTCATTCAGAGGTTCAACCAAAGGCTGGATTGGTCCGTGGTTGACCTGGCTCTAATCAGCAGGCACTGCACTGGCCGCCAAGCTCTTTCTTGCTCCATTTGTGGTTCTTTCTCGCACTCATCCAACATGTGTCCCAAATCTGTGGCTATAGTCCACCCGCCGGCAGGCCCCAAAACCGATGAGAATAAGGTGACACCTTCTTGGACTCCAATGTGCCATAATTTCAATGAAAATGTATGCAAATTTGCCAACTGTAAATATATTCATGCTTGCAGCTATTGCGGGGACGGGCATCCAAAGTCAGTGTGCCCCAGACGCACCCGTCTCCCGAGGAAGGAAAAGAGAAAATAAAACCTTCAACCCCAGTCAACGTGGCTGAGCTGGGGAAGGCTTTAAGGAAGCATCCAAACCGCTGCTTTGTCAATTATTTGTTAACCGGACTGGTTCAAGGGTTCATGGCTGGTCTGTTGTGGTTGCCTAAAGTGTCTCATACATGTAATAATCTGCAGTCTGCCTTGAAAGAGCCTGAAATAGTAGACACTTTACTGGAGAAAGAAGTCAGGAAAGGTTTCATGATCGGACCTCTGGATAAATCCCCTTTTCCCGTATCACGCATCAACCCCATAGGTGTTGCTACCAGGAAATATTCCGGCAAAAAGCGTCTCATCATCGATTTATCCGCTCCTCATCAGGGTGGTGTTCAAAGTGTTAACAGCCTCATTCCGCTACTGCCTTTCTCTCTGTATTATGCCTCAATCGACGATGCCATTAAGCTCATCAAACAAGCAGGTAGAGGTGCGTGGTTATCAAAGGCCGACATCACAGACGCGTTTAAAGTTATGCCTTTACACCCTTCTCAATGGCATCTGTTCGGTGTTAAATGGAGAAAAAAAATGTATTTTGCAGTTAGGCTCACCTTCGGGTGTCGCAGCAGTCCAAGAATCTTTGACACGTTGTCAGAAGCTCTTTGCTGGATCTTGCTAAATAATTGTAAACTGCCATTCGTGCTTCACCTGTTAGATGATTTTCTGCATGCCAAGCCGGATCATGCTATCACCACACTTAAAGATACTTTTAAAAATCTAGGAGTCCCCTTATCCGAGGAAAAAACTTCAGGTCCGTTCCAAGCCATTGAATTTCTGGGTATTAAACTAGACAGCATTCTCATGCAAGCTTCCCTGCCTCTCGAGAAATTAAATCGCATCAGGGAGATAATAAAGGAACAGTTTTCAAAAACCATCTCAAAAAGAGATCTGCTCTCACTGCTAGGTCATCTCAATTTCGCCATGCGCGTGATTCCTCAGGGCCGCTCATTCATATCCAGGCTTCTCGACCTCTCAAAAACAGTCGAAAATCTACACGACACCGTAACCTTTGATGAAGGGTGCAGATCAGAGCTCCGGTTCTGGTCTTCGCTGCTTAAAAAATGGAACGGCATTTCTTTTTTCTATAATGACTATACCGAATCATCTTTGGCCATTAGATTATTCACCGACGCAGCTCCTTCCGTGGGTTTTGGGGGTTTCTTTAATAACCAGTGGTTTGCCGATGCATGGCCAAAAGAATTGTCATCTCTACCAGCCAGTGCTTCTTCTTCTGCCCTAATGGAAATATACCCAATCGTAGTAGCTTGTCTTCTCTGGGGGAAACACTGGTCAAGGAAGAAAATTATATTTTTTTGTGACAATGAAGCAGCTGTTCACATCATCAACAAAGGGCGTTCCTCCATACCATTAATTAACAGATTTATAAGACGCCTTACTTGGGCATCCGTGCTGGGGAACTTCATCATCCAAGCAGCTCACATTCCAGGATTGGATAATAAGATCGCTGATGCTCTGTCTCGTTTTGAATTTCAGAAATTCCACAGTCTGTGTCCAGAAGCAGCGGCATCCAGCCTGCCGTGTCCTGCCCTGCCTTTCCGCCATACGGTGCTAGATTAGACACCTCCTTGCAGTCATACATGCTGTCAGCTGCTCACTATATGCGTACTGGCTTAGCGAAATCTACATTAAAATCGTATGACTCTGCATGGTTCTATTTCACCACATTTTGTTCCACTTTCTCTGTTGCAATTCTTCCTATCAGTATTCCCACTGTATGTGCTTTTCTGGTTCACTGTTTTGAGTCCCGCAAACTGCAGCCATCCTCCATCAAAGGCCTCCTCGCAGGTGTGCAGTTTCACCTGCGCTGCTTGGATCCATCCGCCAACAGCCTGCTAGAGAACCCATCCATTAAGCTCTTGCTAAATGGCTTTAAAAAAGAGAAACCACAAGGCAATGACATCCGTCTCCCCTTCACTCCTCCACTTTTGCACAAAATAATCACTCACTTAAGGAACGGGTGCTTTGGTCCATATACTGACTCACTGCTAGAAACAGTCTTCCTCACAGCCTTTTATGGGTTTTTAAGGTGCGGAGAATTCACAACACGCTCACGATCTTTTGATCCCTCTCAAGACCTCACCATAGGCAATGTAACAATCCACAATCATTACTTCTGTGTTTTCTTGAAACATTCCAAAACTGATAGAGACAGAAAGGGTATATCAGTCCCAATTTCTCAAACTAATTCAGATTTTTGTCCATTGTCTTCTATGGTCCGCCATCTGAAAAGCCGTGCTCCAGCCAGCCCACAGGAGCCGCTGTTCATCACGGAGGGAGGGGAACCCCTGTCACGAGCCTGGTTCACCTCTCGCCTCCGCCTCCTCTGCCAGTTCTGCGGTTTCCCTCCAGAACGCTACACGGCTCATTCGTTCCGCATAGGAGCAGCAACAACAGCAGCAATGGTCGTTCCTGTGTCCACCCTAAAAGCCATGGGCAGATGGTCCTCATCTGCTTATGAACGTTATCTGCGTCCTGGAGATGGGGCCATTCTAGATGCTCAAAAAGCCATGAGCCAATTATTGTAATCACATCAGGATAATAAAAGATATAGGCATGATAGGATATGTCTGTCTCTTCCTTATTCAACTAGCTGAAGGGTAACGGATTGGCTTATCTCTTAGTTAATAGGGTACATCTATTTCAACTCAGATAGCCTCCTGACCTCTCTTGTAGCAAGAGGGTCCAGGGATTTGCCGGTGTGGTTGTTTTGGGGGTTTTTCTTTGCTGCTGCGCTCCCTGCTTATGCCGTTCATGATGGCTCATGAAGGGCAGGAAGGTGTGCTCTTCCTGCCTCAGGCTTTCCACGCAAGCGCGTGGAAGAGCAGGGGGTCCCAGAACAGTACCATACCGCCAAATGAAACTTGTGCAAGTAAATAAAGATTATTTTGACAAAGTGGTCCTGACTGAAATCAAGAGTAGCGTTAGTTCTGGCAGGCCACGACGTCAAGCGCTAAATCAGCTTCAACAGCGTAGCTGTCAACACGGAGCAGATCAGCTGATGGCTCAGCTGACTCCCCGTGCCAGCTTCCTATTGGGAAATTGCATTCAGAGCGCACTATTTAAACTGCTCAAGTCCGACCTCACTTGCTGCTTCCTCTGCTGGCTCTTTGCAACCCACCTCCACCCCAGCGCCTCCTGTCATCTGTTATGAATATTACCATTGTATCTTGTCGGTTGCTTTGCTCTGTCTGGGTTTTTCTTTGCTGCTGCGCTCCCTGCTTATGCCGTTCATGATGGCTCATGAAGGGCAGGAAGGTGTGCTCTTCCTGCCTCAGGCTTTCCACGCAAGCGCGTGGAAGAGCAGGGGGTCCCAGAACAGTACCATACCGCCAAATGAAACTTGTGCAAGTAAATAAAGATTATTTTGACAAAGTGGTCCTGACTGAAATCAAGAGTAGCGTTAGTTCTGGCAGGCCACGACGTCAAGCGCTAAATCAGCTTCAACAGCGTAGCTGTCAACACGGAGCAGATCAGCTGATGGCTCAGCTGACTCCCCGTGCCAGCTTCCTATTGGGAAATTGCATTCAGAGCGCACTATTTAAACTGCTCTAGCCCGACCTCACTTGCTGCTTCCTCTGCTGGCTCTTTGCAACCCACCTCCACCCCAGCGCCTCCTGTCATCTGTTATGAATATTACCATTGTATCTTGTTGGTTGCTCTGCTCTGTCTGGGTTTTTCTTTGCTGCTGCGCTCCCTGCTTATGCCGTTCATGATGGCTCATGAAGGGCAGGAAGGTGTGCTCTTCCTGCCTCAGGCTTTCCACGCAAGCGCGTGGAAGAGCAGGGGGTCCCAGAACAGTACCATACCGCCAAATGAAACTTGTGCAAGTAAATAAAGATTATTTTGACAAAGTGGTCCTGACTGAACTACTTTCTGTATGTCATGAGTGCACAACACCACCTGGATTAGCTCCCTAAAACTCCAGCCACACGCCAGCTGATGAGCCTCAGTTTCTCTGTTGTCTACTAGGGGTGTTAATTCAGTCAGCCCGTAGGTGGTGCATTGGCCTTGCACTTAGAGCTGTGGGAATCAGGTAATATACAGTAAGAATTACTATACAACAATAAACTCTGAACTTGCCATTATCATGGTCCCATTACAGTCCAGGCCATTCTAACAAAAGGTGATCACTGACTTATTCATTTAAGTCCAGACCAGGATCTTTTCTAAAAAAGTTTTTTTATTACCAAAATCTAACATAGTAGTTTATTTCCTAAACCCAACAAAGACGTTTAATGCCTAAACCTTACCAAATGGCTGAAAATTGAAAATATTTTTTTAAATACCTGGAAAACAATAAGGTCACTAAGTCTAATGGTAAAAAGCCATAAAACAAAACTATACTTGCACACGGAACACAAACTGTGGTCGCTGACACAAAAGTCATCTACCTTGTCCACTTGGCCAGCACATCATTTAAGTCACTACATTATTTAGTACTTTTATACTAAATCTTAGGACTTAGGATCTTAAGACCTACTTTTCCAAAAGGCTTTGCAGCAGAAAACTTCTCACAAAATAACTGGAAAACAATATGCAGTCAGTGCACAGGCAAAAGCGTGCACCACTACCACTGCAAAACCACACCCATCCAGGCAAATACCAGGTTTTTAGGGAGTCCCCTAACCAGCTAGCCCCAGCCCATCCTGTCTCCTAATACCACTTTGTACCTCAGGAGGCATCTTATTGCCTTTGCTGACTCTCCCATTCATCCGATGTCACGGTGTGGCCAGAATTTTGTCAGATAGGGCCACATAGCTCCACAGCTAGCTGAGCTACTTGCTAATGGTAGCTAGTTGCAACAGCCAAAGATAGCTACAGGAAAGAGGAGGAAGTCCAGTATAGTGAGCAGTAAGTGTATATGCTGGCCCCTACAGTTTTGGAGCTACCTTTGAATTCTGGACAGTTCTTACAAATTACACCTCTGAAGTAAATAATCACTCACTGAGGAAGTTCAACACTGCTGGTGTCCTATGATTCATAACAAGATGAGCCTGACATTTCTGGGTTTAATGGACCTCTTTCTCAGCCCCTCGACCTGGAAACCCGCTGACACAAACTAACACTCTGGACTTGACTGCCGGCACGTACAACCAAACCAATTAACCAGTTTAAATGGCCTATTATATAAGCAATTAGGTTGCACAACCCTGTTACACGCTTAACTAGACATAACTCAAGCACAGCCACCCCAGAGTAAAAGGCCAGTGATGTCATTTTTTGTGTCATTACATGAGCAAAGTGTCACAGTCATTGCTTCGTTAATGAACTATTCTTCATTTGGATGGACCAATGCTTTCTGCTGCTCCACACTAGCTGCGATGCATCACTTTATGTAAGTATTTTTTGCTTGTATTTTGACAAGGATGATTACTGCTTGAAGACTTTTTAAAATGGCACTTAAAAACTGTTCACTTGCTTTTCTCCAGGGTGTATTCACACCTCTCGTTTCTCCTTAAAGATTGGTTCATTTGGATGTATTATGTGAACACAACTAATGCACTGGCATGCAGGACAGAAAAAGCAGGCAGAGATCACAGAGAAAGGGTGGTCTCTATCCGCTTCCAAGCGAACTCTGGTACAGTTTGTTTGTGGTTGAAAGCAAGCGCACCAACCACAAGATTTTGTGATGGTACTATGTGATTTTAGCACAATTTCAAAAGCTAAACTTATAAAAAAATATGTCTGCTAGTTGAAATCTGTTCAGAAAACAATCTTGTAATTGATCTGTGTAAGCCATGTAGCCCATGTAACATGTATTCAGTTAAGTATGGATATTTTTACAATCAAAAGCTGTCCTTGTATCATACTAACTGTAACTGGTCAGTTCATTAGTCCATTAAACAGTGTATGACAGCACGCACACAGTTATGATCCCTAGTGGAACAGTGGTTAGCACTGCTGCCTAACAACAAGAAGGTCCAGGGTTGGAATCCTGGGATTCTGTGTTTGGAGTTGCATGTTCTTCAGGTTTTCCCTGTGCCTCCGTGGGTTTCCTGCGGGCAGTGTTGGTGAAGTTACTCAGAGAGTGTAATAAATTACTCTACTTATTACTCCGTTAAAACATGGAGGGCGGGACCCCGCCTTCCAGGGGAAAACAGAGATTTGTCCCCCTCAATAACCTATATAAGGAGTGTTCAATTCAAATTCAAAGAGGTCCAGTTAGAGAGAATTTTCTCAAGTGCAGGTCCGGAACCTCACAATGTCTGATTTGCATTACGATTCAGTTTTAGTTCTGTGTTATAATTTAAATATATTTAGATAATGGCATTTTGGCATACATTCACCTGACGTCTCTACAGCTGTTAAAGCTGATTGACCCAGCTGTGATCAGCTGCAGCCGTCATCAGAAACGGACGTTGCTTCATGTGACGCTGCAGAGGAAAGGATGTCTCATTTGTCTTAAAACAGATTTCCTCGGTCCTCTCTCCTCCCGTGGTTTTCTTGCATCTCTTCACGAGTCCTCGGTGGGTGGGACTAAGACGCAAGGAAAGGACGCAAGTGAGGAAAACATGGAAACAATTTAAGTAAAATGAGATGTACTCTGTGTGTATTTTTTCACTTACTCAAGTCGCCCCGCTTGTCCAAATGCAGTGATTTGATTAGCTAAGTTGCGTCATGTGCGATGATTTACAGCGCACGCAATAGGTCTGTGGGTTTCCATGGGCTGCTAATACAGTACCTTAAAGGCTGGAAAAGTGGCGGCAGTTAATTTAGTTTCTCTTTTCACAAAGCTGTGCTTCTGCTCTGGTTAGGTTTAAGCTAAGCACAAATCCACTTGGTTAATGCAAGGAAAACATAGTGTTTTGGCTTCAAATAGCTACCTGTTTTGGTCGTCACAAACACTGCTGTATGTCCTGAGGTCTTGTTAAAGCAACACTAGGTAGTTTGGACTCATTACTACCCCCAGCTGGTTGAGAAGCGCAATTATCTGTTACCAGTGTCGTAAATACTGTCACTGTATGAGCATCCCTGGGGAAAATGAATACACGTGAATTTGTTGACGGAGTCGGCGAATCACGAAATCTTCTGAAAAAACCTCAATCGAGTGCCAACAACAAGCTAGATTCAGGGATAGCAGTTGGTATTTTGTTAGCATATAGGCTACACAGCACATTAGCATGCTAGAATTATTCTCATACCGAGTTGGTTATAGTGATTGCACCGACTAAGTTACTTCCAAAACACGACGCTTGGGCGTGAATGTGTTCAGTAACGTCTGAAAATATAACTATGTTTTCGGAAGTTACTAAATACAATCGCAAGTTGACGTTGTGTTTGGTGTAATAACTACAACCAACTCGGTACGACAACAGTAACTAGCATGCTAACGTTACCGATAACAACAATAGCCTAACGTTACCTCCCGACCACACTGTTCAACAATTACGTTGATTATCTGCATGAACTAAGGAATCTGCAACTTTTCAAGACAAGACGTTCATAGTGTTTTAGTAAGTTAGTCATCGTTTACAGTCATTACATGAAAACGTGCAAGCTATCGAAACGGACAGCATTAGATTATCTCCCGGCTTTATTACGGTTATAAACTGTGGACAAATAGTGCCCCAATGAACACCACATAACAACAAACCAACTCAAAGTAAAAGTCGGTAAGATAATAAATATGTATATATGTAATATATGACGTACAAATCCAGTAGCATCAAGGCTAGGTCGCCATCAGTTCTTTCAGCTCGCGCCACCAAGTGTAAGCTGGTCCAATATTTATCCGTGTCCGGGCTCTGTTCTATCACTTTCTCTTTTTCTTTTCTTCGCCTCCTCAGACAATATCTTCTTGGCTTTTTTAGCTGGCTCAGCCATGGCGTTGGTTTACGAAAAATCCAAGTAGCTGCTGGCTAAATCCACAGACGAATAAACGTGCGACGTATGCCGTAAAGCAGGTCGCACTAGACGCCTTTACGTCAGATAGGCTCCGACCCGCTCTGGGAAGTTACACAGCGCAGTTTCTGCCGGCGCGACCCCCCTCAGGCTGCAGAGACGTCACCATTCATCCTATTAACCGTTTTTCTACCACTTAACTTAGTTTAGAAACATTATTTTAAAGTTGAAAAACTACCTAGTGTTGCTTTAAAAACACCCAGTTTTGTCGCCACGAACACAGCTGCAGATGGCCCGACTGGTTCATCTGATTGAAATAGACAATCCAAGCTGATGGGAGGTTCTATTAGGTCCTCGAGTCTTCTTCGATGGATCGAGTTGCAGCCGGATGTGTTGGTGAATCTGTGCACTTCTAGCTTGAGTAAAGCTGCAGTGCATATTCCATACTCAACAGAGTGGGGACATGTTGCATGTCTTTGTCTATTAATTGTCCTCAGGGCCCTACTGACCACTTGGCTGCAGGGGAGTCTTTGAAACATGAGTCACCATAGATGGAAGCCAGATGGTGGGAGAGTGCCTCTTTAAAGAGGGAACACCTTCTCCCACTGAGTTCTACCATGAATTACGCAAGACTTGTGTTTTCTCATAACAGGTCAAGTGGTGTTGAATTATTGGTCATGTTTAAAATCTGCCACACTGGGGAAATTTCAGTAAGAATCATGTGATGCCTCTCCTCAGAAGTGTTTGATCTGTGATGAAACAAGCCAAGGAATGCTCTCAGTGGGTCTGACTGCAAGAAACCCAACTCCTAACTGCTGTCCTTTCTAGATTTAGCTAAGTCTACTCTTCATATACCTGCTGAAACATGAGAAAAGCATTATTTTTCATTTTTTATGCAATTAGTGTACTTTGTTGGCAGTTAACCAAGTCTGAAATAGCCTACTTCTCCCATAACTGCTTTGTAATGACTTTAATCTCATAAACATGAGCTTCATCCTGTGAGTACCAAGACATTTGTAATATAGTTTTGTGCAGCTTCTTTCTAACACGGCAGCCTCTCAGCTCATGTTGATGTAAAACACACCTGACTGTGGACACTGACACCTGTCTTCCAGCAGCTTCTAATTCATTGCAGACTTCCTTTTTGGTGGTTTTTAGTTGACTCTTGACCATCCTGACCAGTTTTCTCTCAGCAGCAGGTGATAGTTTGTGTTTTCTGATGGTGGCAGTGACACAACTGTGCCATGCACTTTATACTTACAAACAGCTGTTTGTACAGTTGATCTTGGGACCTGTAACTGCTTTGAAATGGCTCCAAGTGACTTTCCTGACTTGTTCAAATCAGTAATGTGCTCTTTCAGATCAACGCTGAGCTCGTTAGACTTTCCCATTGTAGTGTTTGTGGCTGAGTCTAATGGCTGTATCAGACAAGCCCTATTAAAATGGGTCCAGAAAAGTCACCAGCTGGTATCAATCAGATCCACTCAGAGGAAGCTAAGATGCTACACAGATTATTGATTCACACAACTTTCTATAATCACCTAAATTGATCATGTCAAATATGTCTATGCAATTATTGTACTGTATTTCTCTTTTACGAATGTGTTTAATGTAGGCAGTAGGCCTAGCTACATTGTTAAAGCTAATGGTTAGGTATGGTTTGAGAGCTGGTGAGCAGCTGTCAGTGAATGTGAGTCATAGTGCGCATGAAGACTTTACAGCATGTATAAAAGCAGATGTGTACATTCATAAGAAGTTATGATGTTCCAGTGGTTACTTTATGGACCTGTGTTGTAATGTAAATGGCAGATGTGATATTGTGTATATGAAGGATTAAAGAGAGAGATGAATTCTGTATATAAATATCTCCTGTCTCTACTTTTCCTGTGCTGAACAGGACACCATGGTCCTGCTTGCCTATCTGTCTCTGTGTGCCTCAAATGAAGTACTTATGCAGTGGGCAGAACATATGGAAGCATATTCCAATTAACTGATTATTTATTGATAAACTTAAACTCATGTCATTGCAATGATTGCTCCATCGAGTCTGGACATGGTATTTCATTTGGAGCCTAGGTGTTATCAACTCAATGTCCCACTTAGTTATTCTCACACTGGAAGTGTTTGTACTCAACAAGGAAATAGTTCACAAGGGGCTAACAAACAGCTAATTTAAATACTGAAATTTAGAAAGAAAAGAGGGGTATCAAATGTGACAGTCTCAGGGACAAGTTCAGCCAAGAGGTGTCACACTATGGCCTCAGCTAAATGAGCCACTCACCACAACGCAGCGACAAATGTCAGTTCACTTGAAATGTGATCAGCACATCTCTCCTCTGTGGCTTAAAGGGCAGCAGACATGGGGCTGATATCAGATGAGGCACCAAAAGGTCATCTCTGATCAAACCCTCCCTTTCTAAGAAGGCCACACCTCGCTTTAGAGCATTAGGGATATAGATTCAGGGGACCAGGAAAGGGGAGGTAGTGATTGGATTTCTTTGTCTCCATGTAACAGAAAACAACAATCTGTGCCACTAGTACTGGAATCACTACTGGAGGCCAACAATCACCACTGAGACAATCAAATGAAGATGACAGAAATCTAAAATCCATAATTATGATGGCAGATCTGAGCAGGGGATGTATCCTTTTGATAATATTGTCTGAAACTGACAGTCATGCCCACTTTAAGCTGCGACCGGTGTGCAGCGGGTTGAAAATAGTCAAGGTTTGTTCCTCTTTCAAGCTTTGTTTTGAATGTGGCTCTAAGGATGTCAATGTCAGTCTATTTCAATGAAAAGTTTGATAAGTTTCATTGATGTTGTTGGCTGAATTGTAACGACAATGTAAATGAAAAAAACAAGAAAATTACAAAAACAATTGGACAAAACGGTCAACCTAAGCCGTCTCAAAGCATTGCTTTTATTCCTGTTTACCAATCATTTATCTGCAAGAGCAAATCTAAATCCTCACTGCCTCCATGATGACGTGCACACACATTTCTCTTATATTCCAACAAAAAGAAGACGCACCATCCCGCAGTGTCTGCCAAGGTCAATATGTTTATTGATTTATGCAATAACATGTATATACCTCAATTCCCTTTGAAGACTAAATGTAACATTAGTATAGTTCAATGTACTCCGTGGATTCAGATTCAGATTGACTTTCTCTGTTACCATATAATTAAAATTAACAGAGCCAAGCTCAAGGTAAACATCTACACCTTCATAAAGATCATTTATGACAGACACAAACTCATCCAGCAAACTATTACAAGTGTTCATGTAATTCATGTATGTACATATAATCCTGGCTCCATGTAAGAGTTAGGCTTGTCTGCCCAGGTCATCAAATGACTGCTGTGATCAGCTGTTTCCTGCTTTCAAAACTCCCGGCTGTGGGTCGCACAACAGTGCACATCATCGACACCTCCGCCCATGTCACGCAATTGCCGGCACATCGACGCCTTGGATTTACATAGCAATGGAGGTGGCAAAAAGTGTACCCTCCAAGGCGTCATATAGGCGGACCAAAACAGAGCCCCAATATGCCGCGGTCTGTCTAAATTCGCGGACCTAGCCGCAAAAAGGACAGCCAAATTGGCGGGTTGCTGTCCAGTATAAAAACGGCTAGTGGATGAGCTATTCTGGCAGGCAGGTAGGCAGGCAGAGTTGTCCAGGGGCAGCACGGGAGAAACTCAGATAGCAGGAAGCCAGAGTGGAGAGGCGCTGGAGGTTCTGTACACGAAGTAGAACAAAGAAAATCCCATGAGACGGCAAGCTCATGTAGAATGAGCGCACAGAGGATATACACGATAGGAGTAGTGGAACGTAGAATATACAGTATATACTAGAACAATCTGGCGCTGGAGTGGAGATGAGACCTGGGTTATATAGCAGAGGATGATGAGAAGATGACTTGCAGGTGGGCCTCTCCGCTACTGCCAACACTGCTGCCACACCCACAGATACAGACACACACAGGGAAAGGAGCAGGTGAGGGAGAAGGGAGGAGGGAAGGCAGACAGGGGGAGAAACACAAAAACAACAAAAACCCAGACTGCCACAGTAGGACTGTGATATATGTTGCCTTACAAAGGCAAGGAGCATAACTGGTTCAAAGAGACAGCTGCCTAACAGAGAAAACAGAACACCTATTAAACATGTCTGCAGTATTAACTATATTAGTATTACAGTGCAGTTATGTACTGTATGTATACTCTCTCACTCTCTGAATTGTATTTGTTATGGGGAGCAGCTTGGAGTGGACCTTTTTCTTTTACCTCTGAGAGGGCCTTGCAGGTTCCAGCAGCGATAGCTGTCAACCCGATCATGTTGCTATCCACATTCAGACTTTTACAGCTGGGGTTGACCAGGGTGAGTAATCAACTCTGTTTCACTCAAGTGTAACATTAGTACAGTAGTGATTACACTACTGTGTGTGTGTGTGGTGGCACTGACCTTAGCCTTAGTCAACACATTAGGGCGCTAGATTGAAGCTAGAATGGAAATGTGCAGTGACGTACACACTGATGAAAATGTTCGATAGACACAATAGTGCATCTTAGATAGTAATACTTTAAGAGACAATCAAACAGCAAACGTTAGCTGAATCTTATATAAGTTATGGAGGCAAGAGTAATCAAGTGGATGGTGTACAAGTAATTTGTAAAGAACTTTAATAACCCACAAGTACCATGAATATAATACACTGTAACTGTGAGGCATTTTTTCCAAGTGATGGAAGTTAAATCCCAGTCCCTCCATCATCCATCATTTAGACTCCATGGAATAATACAGTCAGGATAACTTTCCGAGGTGTTGAGGGGCTGGTCTTCGCTGATATGAGACCATTCTCCCTATGGAAATATTGCTCCTCTTTCAGAAGCCAGCTGTCATCTTTAAGTCATTTATAATTATCCTGGCACTAATGTATTTCATACTTATGTGTCTGAAGATTTATTTCTCATTTTCTATTGTTTCCTCCCGATTTGGTGTTCAGTCATAACTTGATCTATTTCAGCTGTACCACTAAGCTTTGTTGTGGGCCAGTAGTGAGACAGAGGGTGGTGTGACATTTTCACGACACGTTACTTCAGGCCCAACGGTAGTTCCTGCGCCACACACGCACACTGTATGTACGTATCCTAGGTTGGAAGAGAAAATAACCGGGCCCTTCTTTTCAATTGAAATAAGTGAAACATAGCCAAGGCTGTGATAAATGGATAAATAACAAAGTAAATGGGGAGGGGAGTAAAGAGGGAAAAGTAACATTTAAACTGAAAAATGATTTATTTACAAAAAAAACTAGTCAACAAAGAAACACGCCTTTAAAAGAGAATACGGTCATAGCTCAGTCACCCTGACTCCTACACACCACAGCCGCCCCGGCCCACTGGCACCAGCAGCACCTTATATCAGCAGGCCTATATGGTGAGTAGGATCAGGTGTGGACCTCCACATGCAGGCAAGGAGGAGGGGGAGACAGAGGGCGACACCTGAGTGAAAGCACAACACAGAACACAACACAAACACACCCACAACACTGGGGCTGTAACATACACATATAGCCTATAGCCAGTGACATGCTGCAGTTGAATTTGCTACACTACCCCTGATCTCTAAAGGGTAATGTACTCATTTTCTGAATCTAATAAAACCACCCCCAACACTGACTCTGTCCTGTACTAGTTGTGTTAACCAGAAGGAGGCGTTCTGGGCCTACTTACTGTCACAGCCTGTGTACACAGAGCAAGAGTTGACGAGTTGACAGTCTTAACTTGATGCTGCAATCCCTTAATTAACAGCTCAGCTACAGTAACACACACGTACACTACCAGAGAGAGCAGTGAAGCTAGAATGAGGTTTAACAAGTGCAAGAGTAGGCTTGACCACTGCTAATATAGAATACTCTCCACACGGCAGCAGGGTTATGCAGCTGAACATAACAAATCATACATCATTATATGTACATGTAACAGTGCTGTAACGCTCAAAAGACCTGATTTCAAGGTCAGGGTCGGACTTTCACAATGTTTTCTAGAAGCAGAGCAGCTCTGCGGGCAGACAGTCGGTTTAGAGGATTTAAACTCAGAGAGTGGAGCCAGACAAGTGTTTCAGAGTGCTGGTTGTGCAGCGCATAAATAACGCGATGAACAAAGAGTTTTTCTTGGAGGAGCATGTTTTTTCAGCAGTGTCACCAGGGTTGGTTCACTGAGGTTACCAGAGGGATTACTTTAACACTTCAAACAATGTTGAGGGATGTGATGCAGTAGTAAATCAGATTCCTCCTACAGTCACATCATAAATACATGGAGGAGGTTTTATTCTTCTTTTATCGTCGTTAACTGAAGTGAGCTCTGGATCTAAGCAAGGACTGACATGGACAACTGCTTTGAGGTCAGTGGGTGTGTATTACATTGTGAAAGAGCAAGTGAAAATGTGTGTGTGTGTGTGTGTGTCTTTTGTGTGAGGTCATTGGGTCACATAAGGACATGGAAAAAGAGGTGTGTTTCATTTTGGGAGAGTGTCAGACTGACCATACACTGACAGGGCCTCCACCCACAGTGCGGTGACTCGCACATGGTATGAAAACTAGAACCAAAATAACCAAAGCATTTCAGCAGAGTCATGTGTGAGTGTGATTGACGGCACCATGGTCCCATCCTAGAAACCCAACGTGGCTTCATACAGAACGAAGAGGACTACAGTACAACACATTTTTAACCACACATACTGGATGAAATGTTCCAAATGAGAAAAGTGTTGACAATGATTGACCACCACGGAGCATTTGACCTCAGACATGCGGTCGATAAGTTCCGCATTAACCCAAATGAGCGTAAAACATTCATCATGTCATGGTAAAAATTAAAGTCTGCTGAAAATTGATATTTTTCTTCTTGTCATCCAATCCCAGACCTACAAATGTGTGCCACTGATAAGTAGAGCTCCATCACTTCTATTAAAAACACACACTGTGGCACTGGTTCACTACAGTGAACACACACACTGTTGTTTTAATTACTTACTTTTTTTGGCAAGAGGGAACTTTTCTTGAGCAGGAAAGCATTCATTTAATTTCTCCGTTCATAAACTCTGGTATGAACTGTGCCTTTGAAGAGCCGACATACTTCTGTATGAAACAGTAAGTGCATGTGTTCCAACCCCATGTCAGTGCATATCTGATCAAAAAGCTGATGTTTAGTGTGTTGTCTATAATTAAGTTAAAAAAGAACATTGTAAAGTTCAGGAGGTATTCCTTTGCATGTCAATGCCTGTCAAATACTGAAACAATGATTCCACACAATGTCCTTTCCAGCTGCCTCCTTCATTCTTTTCTCAATTCTGCTGCTTCTGCCTGTCATATTCACAGCCCGGTCACTTGTTATGCTTTTACAACTGTCCCTATCCAGCCTGTACTTTGTAACCATATATTATTCAGTACATCAAATACTTGTTCACCAGTGGTACCAGGAGGAATAGTCACGCAACATAACAAGTCCATCACAAATTCATTTTCCCACACGTAAGTTATGTAAAGCAATAAAATTGCGCAATTGGAGACAACTGTGCTCTCATCAGCTGGAGTGGAAAAACTCCTGCTGCTCCTCAAGGTTTTCTGATATATCACATTTTTGGGGGAAACAGTGTAGTTACTCAGCGGATGTATTTAATTTTTTCCGCTAATTGTTCATTAAAGACTGCACTATGTCTATTGCAGCAGGCAGAATTATATATTCTGCTATAGTGTGGTGCTTCTTCTTAGTGGCAGCACCATACACAGGAGGCCTGCTGAGTTTTTTCATTTTAGGTCACATTTCTACAAAGAACCTCAGTCAATGATTTAATCTCCTGAGCCGCCCGTTGAAGGAAATCCTTTGGAAGTGTTTTTTTTTTTGCCAACTTGCAGTGAAGTATTAATGTCTTTTTTGTTTGGTTGGCCTATGTGTGTTATATGCAGCACATTTTTTGCTGCATATATCACACATAGGCCTTGCTTCCTAGTTTTGATTAGAACCATTAAGAAAACTGTATTAAAAGTCTTGCCCAGTGATATGTTCCTCTTCACCCAATCCCTTTCAAACATCAATGGGTTGAATGTAACCTGTAGCAAGGATGGTTCATGTTCTTCAGCTTCCATCACTGGTGGTGGTTTGGCTAATATTAGCTGCAGTCTGGTCCTTAACTGGGCCTTTCTTTTTCATTAGACTAGTGCAGACTAGTGTTTTATCACTGTTTTCAGAAATAATCTCTCCCACTTTATTTTAGAGCACACTAATAAGATAAGTAAGCAGACAGCAGAAACCTGACCTGAGGAGTTGGCCCTCCTGTGTTGTGCCATAGAGGAGGTGGCCTACGACATTACCTATCACCCACCTACAATGCAGTACTGAGTTCCCTCCCCAGACAGCTTAACAACCATTCACACATGGGCTCACCTAGCCTTAGAAACCCTAACCATTGCCCGTGTCCTTAACGACTCTGAAAGGACACTCCCACACAGAGTTTAAAAGCCTGCACCTCCCCTCCAGTTAGTTAGAACTGAAGAAGCCTCTTGGATGAGAGGTGAAACATCTTCAACAAACTGAAACAAGTCCAGTTGACTACGATACAGCACTGAGAATTACCATGACCTGGATGTCAGATAAACAGGCAGAGGATTTGCCACAAACAAAGGAGTAACTCATTACAGCATTCTATCACACACAGTGTTGAGTGTCCTCGGCATGTTTTTAAAGAGGCAATAATGGGAACAGAAACACTCTGACCCAAAGGACATTCAGTCATCTGATAGATCAGGCCACCTGCTGCTTCAAGGACAAGCTCATACAGTTTGATTTTATGGCCCAGTTCCAAAAAAGGAAAGCAAGTGAAAAAAAATGCAGCAATTTCACAAAGGCAGAAGCTGTATTTCAAAGGAAACTAAATGTCAGTCAAGAAAGAATATGTAGCTATTTAGAGCCACATGTTGATGCAAAAATCCCTCAGCTTGACGGAAAAAAGACATAGGAAACAAGTTTCTCCACCCGCAGCACATTATGGGCCTTGCCGGCATATCTCAATACATTTTCTCCCCTTTGTCCTGCCCACAGACCTGCTACTATGAGGTCGTTTGTCACGCTCCATCTGGAAAAAAGCCATTTCCATCCTGAAAATAGTCTAAGAGGAGCGACACAGAGGAAGTCAGTTAACTGAGCTCTGTAGGACCTAAATAAGCTTCCTTAATGCTGAGCAAACCCATTCTGCATGCCTGTAATTGCATGTAAAAAAGCTTGCCACAGCAAAGTAATGTGACATGGCCCACATTTATCTGACCAAGCATCTTTGGCAGGCTCACTGTGTCCGAGAGGTTGGCGTGCAACGTGGATGACAGCGTTCACATCTCCCAGCCAGCGGCCCTATCATTACGGTTCCCCTCGGCGCAGAACAGGCATTTTTCCTCAAATCCATGCTTTCACTTTCCTTGTTATAAAACATGCTGCCCACGCAAATACACATCTACCGATTTAGATTTAACAACATAGTTGCCATTATAGCGGTGTCTTATTTTAGCCTGAGGCACTGGGAGCCTGCTGAACTGAGACTGTGACACATCTTAAACACCTACAGGACATTAACACATTTATGACTTTTATGGACCTCTTGGCCAAGAAATCACTGCAACATCCACACATCTTAGACAGCTTACAGTCAGCTGTAATTGACAAGGCAATGCAAGCTTTATTTAAATATCATTGTTCATGCTGAAGGGAAGATTAAGGAGAAAAGAAAGAGAAGAAGAAGAGTGGAGGAGGAAGAGAGAAAGAGGGAGAAAAGTATTATGTAATGATGATGTGCACATTATTGAAAGGCAACAGAAAAAATAAATGTTTTAGAAGATATATTTATATTTAGAAAGAAATATTTAAAAGAAATGAGGGACTCAGGCTATTCCAGCATCTCAGACCATAAAAAATAGGCAGCTTCATGACTCTTTGAACTGAGGTCTGACCGGCTCAGAGCTTTTAAGGAGATCTAACACATATGATAGGGTAAGGCCAATTAGAGCTTTTTTATTTTTTACAAATTAACCACGTATCACAGATACAAGGCACTCTCCCTGAGTTAGCCACAGTCCAGCCCCATCTTAACTCCGTCTGTGAAAAGGTGCCCATGATGCGCAACATGTTTGTGGTGTCGCACTGGCAATGTAGCGACATGTAGCATGTGTTTCTTGGTAAGAGCAGAGGGTGTTTTTCATCAAAACACCTGTGTTGAGGATCTGCTGCTGAAAATCCAACTCTTTCCAGGCAGAATAATCAACTTACAATGTAGGCTTTGTCTAGGGAACTCTTTATGAAGTGCAGCCTTGGTGATTTTTGTTGTTGCTTGTGCACTTTGAACTCCTCTGCTTCTCACATGGTTGGGACCTTTTGTGACATTTATTGCCTTCTTGATTAGTTTGGAAACTGCCCTCTTTAGAAACTTCCAAGTGGACAACCTCTCGAACCTATGAGATCCAAGCAGACTCTACGTTCTCACCTCAGGGTGAATCTCTTGATCCATATTTGTATGTGCTAGCCCAGCCCAAAATTTCAGTCTGAGTAATGTGCTGTCACTGAGGTTTTGTTAGAAACAATGGGCCAGAAAAATAGTTGGTGCTTTTGAGAGCTGTACTACTGACTGATTGGGTCCTGTGGACTGGAGGATTTTCATCAGAGTTGATGTGGTACCACTCGTTTAGATGAGAAGGATTTCTGATCTATGTGATTCTGTTGTAGACAGTGACATAACATTCTCATGAGGTGTTTGAATGTAGCAGTCTTGAAGAAGTCTGCCAGTCAGAAGTCTTGACTTATGATGAAGTCGGCCATCTCAACTGCCAAAACAGCTGCACAAAGTTGAAGACTAGGGACTGTGTGAGCTAGGCATGGAGCTGACCCGGATAATCCCATTTTCCCCCTGCTGTACAGCAATGTAAGATCTTGGGATGTGGAGCTGCTCCAGATCTTTCATTGAGTCCCTCAGGAGGTTCAGTTGCTGCTGTTTTAATGTTTGAAGTGGAGCATCCCAATCATACTGTTCGCCAGAGGGTTCTCACATTATGTGCCTCCCTCACACCATGACCGGTGTTACAAACCACAAGGAGTCACACAGACTGTTAACCATCGGGAGAATGCCTCTTTTGGCTGTCCAACAATCTAGGTCCTTCAGATCCTTAGCTCAGGTCGGCTAGAGGGAATGCCTGAATGATGGTGCTATTGTTAGACACTATTTTGTGCAGACATATATTTGACTAAGCTAGCATTTCTTGGGACATTAGCAGGTTGTTTGAGGTCAATGGTTTCAGGTTCACTAGGGCATAAGACAAGTCCATCCTCCACATAGAAATTAAGCATGACAAACTGCTTTGCATCAGCACTGTCGTCTGCTGGCCCTGTTTCTCACAAACCAAGAAACACAAGCATGGATTAATAATGCAGGGGCTCCTGGGCCCTTTCCCATTTGTCACCTGCAAAGTGAGAAACAACCTAAAGGCTACATCCACAATGATGTTTGGTATCTTTGATGGCAAACTCATCCTGTTCACTCAAGAATGCTCTCCACTGTATAAACTTGTTTGCAAAGCAGCTGTTTAAGTCTGATGGATAGAGTAGTGCATTGGTATGTTCTGTGATCTAACTGATGCTTCTTGTTTTATAGCATGAATAAATCACCAAATATATCCGTCAAGTCCTTGTAGGCAGACAGGTGATGATCAAGACAACTGTCCAATTTGTCTTTGATAACATGAACTAGGGCTGGGCGATAGAACGATCTCGATAATTTCCATGATAAAATTTTCCACGATAACGATAATAAATTTATGACATTTATTTTCAATATAGTTATTTGTGAGTCCGTTTTCCTCTACCTAGAAAACACTACATCAACAGCCAATTGCACAGCAGAGAAACAAATGCATGTGGTTGATACATGTTTCCGGCCCCTCCCACTCACAACAATTCAGAATGACGGTGACCACCTGTGTGTCGAGCCGAGACAAGACAATGAGCGGTCCGACTAGCGAAACCGGGTGCGAGGAAACTGACAAAGACGAAGAAATTGTACCAAAGAAAGGTCATACCACTTTGGTTATTTGGAAATAGTTCGGCTACCTGAAGTCTGACAAAGGACAGACCACCATTAGATGCTAAATGTGTCGGTGACCAGTCCTCAGCAGAACTGGAAACACCACCAACCTCTTCCATCATCTCAAAAGGTACCGTCCCAAACAGTACTCCGAGAGCATGAGTTAGCGCTATCATGCTAACGTCAGCCTCCCCTCAAGTAGCCAACAGCCCAGCCCCACTGCTGCTACTAGTCAAACTTCAGGTCGACAACCAACAGTTGCCGCTGCTTTTTCAGACATTACCCCATATGAAAAGAAACCGAAGCGACACAAAGACAGAACCAGCGTACGTTACATACTGTATCGCTAAAGATATGATGCCTATAAGCATGGTTGAAAAATCAGCTCTACGCAGAGTGTAGGGTAAAGTTGGAGGAGCAGCTCAGAGATTTCACCACTGATATGTGGTCTGGTCGCACATCCGAACCACATCAGGTCTTACAGAACAGGAGGCATTAAAGCTGAACTGAACAACTACCTGCAAGCTCAAGAATGTGCAATATTCAAAGAATACAGTAGCATAATCATCCTCAACATTTACCTTTTCATTTTATTTTCTTTAATCAATGTTCAGTTCAGTATACTACCTCTAAAATGTTTGAGACACGTTTGAAACAAGCAATTTGTTGTACATATTCATCATTTTATTTATTCAGTGTTTAACATAAAGCCATTTGGTTGGTTGGTTCTGTTGAATGTTTGTCACCTATTCGTTCTGACAATAAATAATTGTATTTTATAAACCATAATTAACCTTCTGGTTTGTTTTCGGTTCTGTCCTAAGGAAAATACTCTTAAAACTGTCAATTCAACATTATTATTGTCAAGTATACTGTATATCTTGATAATTACCGACATCAATCAATATAAAAAAAACATATCGTGATAACAGTTTTGGCCATATTGCCCAGCCCTAACATGAACCGTCTCTACTTGAAAGTTCTTCCTCCCATCATGTACGTTTCTCGTATCTTCTGTAGGCATCCTCCCTTCATCTGCAAAGTTCCTAATTTCCTGCTTTGTTGTGAGCCCCACTTGCAGATTAGGAGAGCACGTTAAGTCAGAGCTACTTTTTCATACACTAAAAATGAATAATTCAGATCCTTTGTGATGTCATACATTTAAATACAGTTTGCCTTTGTTAAAGATATCCAAGTTAATCCATTAATGGATGTAACATAAAACTTATTAATAGTTTCACCTATGAGATTTATCAACACAATAGACATGAGTTAAACTGAGGGGAATATTGCTTTGTTTTCAGTTAAGTCGGAGTTGGCGGGCTAACGTTACTGTTCGCTGGCTAACTCTCCCTCTCCTCCTTGCTGCAGGAGTGGGACAAGTTTATCCACAGGATATTTTATTGCCAATAAACTGAAACGTTTGTGCCACACAGTAGCCTAAACCTGCGCCCTCTCATTCAAACTGGAGAACCTGACACACACAGGGTGCAGTGTTGCCTCTGTCGACTGCCTGCTGCTTTAACGTCAGTCAGTGGCTTTACTGGCAGCAGCACAGCGGGCCTTTCTCAAACCTAAGGATGCAAAGAACGGACTTATGTTCTTGGGGAGAATGTTCTTGCAAGATCATAAGCACACAGAATGCTGTTGACATGACATGTGTTCTTGCTGGTATTACTTAATCTCCTCACCAAAAGCTGCCAGAAGTGCTCAAAATCAATCAATCAAGTATTTGTCACATGCAATCATATACAGTAAAATCAATTAAATGTCTATTAATAATAATAATTATAATAATGAATAAAACAGTGTCTTTTCATACTGCTTGTTGTTTATTTTGCACATAACATTAGGGTTACATGACATCATATGAAATACATCTAGGTAAACAGTTAATTACTAATATGCTGATGACATGTTATGCTGACGACATCCAACTGTTCCTCTCCTTTCCCCCATCCTCCAATACCCACGTTGCAACGCGCATCTCGGAATGTCTGGCAGACATCTCCGCTTGGACAACTGCACATCATCTCAAGCTCAACCTTAGTAAAATTGAACTCCTCTTCATCTCGGGGAAAGACTGCCCTCACATGGACCTGTCAGTCACTGTTGAGGACGTCACAGTGTCGCCTTCATCGACTGCGAGGAACCTGGGCATAATCCTTGACAACGGACTATCCTGCATCCCCAACATCACCGCGGTGGCCCGATCCTGCAGATTTGCCCTCTACAACATCCGCAGGATCCGGTCTTTCCTTACAAAGGACGCAACACAATTCCTGGTCCAAACGCTGGTCATCTCCCACCTGGACTACTGCACATCGCTCTTGGCTGGACTCCCAGCCTCTGTGACTAAACCGTTGCAACGTATCCAGAACGCTGCAGCACGCCTTGTTTTCAATCTACCCAAATTCTCTCATGTGACCCCCTTCCTCCGTGACCTCCACTGGCTTCCTATTGTGGCCGGCCGGCTGGTACCACCATTGCTAAGAGCAAACAAAGGCTGCTCAGCGAAGTCGCGACTCTTCTCTGCTCTGGCGCCCCAGTGGTGGAACAACCAAGGTTGGTTGGATGGGTGTTTGGTTGGACGGGTTGTTGGTTGGAAGGTTGGTTGGTTAGTTGGAAGGTTGGTTGGACAGTTGGAAGGTTGGATGGTTGGTTGGATGGTTGGTTGGACGGGTGGTTGGTTGGCTGGTTGGACAGGTGGTTGGTTGGAAGGTTGGTTGAGAGATGGGGGTTTTATTTATCCAATTTTTGGTTTGTTTGTTAATTCCTCGGGGAATAATCATGGATGTTGATGAATAAAATCAGGTGTATTTAGGTGGCTGGTGTCTGAGTGAGAACAGAAGGGGTCTTCTGGGAGGTATAAAACTGACCCTGGTTCTGATGTTCTGTTGGGTCTGTGCAGAAAAAAAGAAGAAAAAAGGAGAGGCCAGTAGGTTTTTTCTCAAAAAAGTTCAACTCTTATCAGTTGAATTACTCAGTTATTGAGAAAGAGGCCCTGGCTTTAATTTTGATGTTTACATTGGCTCTGGTACCCCTCTTGTAGTGTACACTGACCACAATCCTCTTACTTTTTGCGCTCATTGCGCTCATATTATGTGTTAACCCATTTCTGTGCAGGTGATTGAGGACGCGTGTCAGGAGGAGATGCGTCACCTGAAACTGATCCACATCAGGGCTCCTCCTCCCTATATAACCTGGCTATCAAGTCATCTCTGGCTGTGTCCCAATTCAGGGGCTGCATCCTTCAAGGACGCGGCCTTTGCGGCCCACAAAGGCCGGGTCCTTCGGAGAGACCTTGAAGGCCGCGTCCACCGTTGTTAAATGGGATGGTCTAGCCTTCGGAGTATTTCCTGGTTGCGTCACCAGATGTTCATGCATTAAAGTCTGTTTTGGTTCAAATCTATCAAACGTGTACATTTATTTGTGTGTGTACAATGTGTCAAATCTAAATTGAATTATCAACATTACAAAATAAACCTTAACCCATTGGTGAATAACAACTATATTTACCATAGCATTACCAGCGTCACGTATTTTAACTGAAAGTATAAACCCAAGACTCACATTTGAATGTCATGTCTGCGCCACTTGATGTCGCCATTTTCTCTTTCTTTCCCTCTTCTGTTTCGGGACTGAGCGGCTCGCAAAGGATCTTGGGATATGGGAGGCCGCGAAGGATAGTCCCAGTGCGTCCTCCAAAAAGAGGGAAGAGAAGGCTGCATTTGTGGGCTGCATTTGAAGGAGCCTTCGAATTGGGACAGCCTTCGCGCGGCATTTTGATGTAATTGGCCTTCAAATGCGCCCTTCGAAGGCTGCAGCCCCTGAATTGAGACACAGCCACAGTCTCTCTCTCTCCTTCCCAGCATGCAGGGCTTTTGTTTGGTTACATTTATTTGATACACTGCACTACACTTACACACACACCCATACACTTCAAACACCATTGATAATACTGACCTACATACTTTATTTTATTTTTGTATATAGTTGTTTAGTTGGTACAATAAACTCTTTTGTTAATTAAATGAAATCTTGGTGTGGTCTCCCATATTTTGTCTGAACCCAGAGCTGGTTCATTAGATTAGATTCAACTTTATTGTCATTGTGCACAGTATAAGTACAGAGACAACAAAATGCAGTTAGCGTCTAACCAGAAGTGAAAAAAGCAGTAAAGTGCAAAGTATGACACAGGTTCTGATACTAATTTTCATCAGCTCACCTGACTGCACTCTCCTGGTCTTCCAGCAGTGTGCGCTGGGCTGTCACAGGCCGAACCAGGATCACACCTGATGCTAGAAATGTGGGAGATGGAGTGCAGACTTGTCAGATGTTGATGACGTCATCATCCGTCAGAGGAGGGGCAGCAGGCTCACAGTCAGTCCTCACTCGAGGAAGCGAAGGCTGAACTTCCTGAGATCTTGACAATGTAAGTCCTGCCTAACCCTAACCCAGGAGATCAATTATGCACTGCAGCTGGAGATTAAACACAGCATTACATCAAAATATGCAAGAGGAAGCAAAATATTGTTCTCAGGAGGGCAAAGTAATGATTCTCCGTATCTGAATGGCCAGTTCTCGTCGGTTGGTGAGGTTTAGGCACAAGGAGTGAAATTGGTTGAGTAAGAATATCAAGGTCAGCCAATCAGAGTCAGAAGTTATTTGAATCACTAAACATCAGATTTAGTTTCAGATATATTTAGTTTTGTTCATATTTGTCTGGGTTGTTTTTCTCCCTCCCTGTCAAGAGGGGGTGCTGTGTTTCTGTTTGTGTCCCAAAACGTATCAGTACAGGTGGAGGCTGCGGATTGGGGGAAATCTGGAAGGCTGCTGATTGGTCGAATCCAAATGACATTCAAAGTGGAGCCTGCAGCAGACCTCGGATCTCTCTCTCTCTCGCATCTCTGGCCTGATCTTTTCCTGTCTCCCGACCCGATCCGGCTAGTTGTGACAATTGCAAACTTGATGCTTGTTGTTGGTGCAGAGATTTTGTATCTCTTTTGTAAATATTGTAAATATTGTTAAGAATATTATTCAGTCCAGTTTTAGTAGGGGTGAGTAGCCTTTTTCTTTGTGCACCTTTTTCTCCTGTTTTGGTTAGGGAGTGAGGTAAGAAAACCTGTTTTTTTGTTGACTTTTGTTTTGGGATAGGAAAGTGAGTTTTAAAACCCAGCTTGTTTTGTTTATTGTTTTAGGTAATGCTCACCCTGAAGTCTATTTCCATGTGGGTAAATAAATGCCCCTTATTTTGGACTGCATCTGTTGGTTTTTGGTGATTTATTCTTGGGAGTGGGAAAAAGAGAGAGATCATGATGTTATGTTCTGGTAGTTCCTAGGCTAGGGCATAACATAATTGGGGGCTCGTCTGGGATATTTTTCCCTCGTGTTTTTGCGTTGGACTAATTCAGTTTGTTTCTTTATTCGTTTATTTCGCAGATTTCTGGCGGACACAGTTTCATTTAGTGGCGCATGGAATTTGATTTAGATGGTTTTGTTAGACAGCCTACGCTGGAGCAACTTAATAAATGCAGAAAGGTGGATTTGATGCTCATTGCAAATGTGTATAATGTGCAAGTGCCTCCCAGCATTAAAAAGGAGGAGCTGAGGCAGCTCCTGGTGGAGAAGTTGTCGGAGAGGGAATTGTTTTCTGTTTAGTCTGTTGCAGAATCTGCGAGGAAAGATGACGTGGAGCTTCGAGAGCCTGTTCCGCCTGTCACGCCCATTCGTTCAGCTCCTCCCCTCACGCCAGGTTTGTCAGCGGAAGAGCTCCAGCTGACACTCCGCATTAGGGAGAGGTTAGGTGGAGGCTATGCACCTGAGGGTGAAAGCGTTAGAGCTGGAACGCCAGCCTAATGTCACTCCCTGTCCCCCTGTCACCCCGCAGGACCCGCACTCTCTCCGACAGAGTTTAGACGTGAGCCGGCGCTGGTGCCTCCGTTCAGAGAGTCCGAGGTGGACTCCTACTTTAGCGCATTTGAGTGCATCGCAGCCACCTTAAACTGGCCTAAGGATGTCTGGACTTTGTTGCTCCAGTGTAAGCTGGTAGGGAAAGCTCAGGAGGTGTGTGCCGCCCTCAATGTGGAACAGAGCTTAAACTATGACATTGTTAAAGCTAGTGTATTACGTGCCTATGAATTAGTACCCGAAGCATATAGACAAAAGTTTAGAAACTGTGTGAAAAGTGTCAGCCAGACATATGTGGAGTTTGTGCGCGACTGTTACGCTCGACCTAGGGAGCCGAGCCTAACATAAATAACCGACACCCAACACAAGGCGAGTTACGTGACACAAACAATTTATTTACAACACGAGTAATAAGTGCAATTATGTACAGTGAAATAGGTGCTCTATATACAAGTGGTGAAGCGTGGCTTCAGGGTGAGCTCAGGCCTAAAACAACAAACAAAACACAGATCTAAACTCCGGGGTCCGAATCTATCTAAGCCCTATAAAAAGAAAAGAAACAAAAAGACAATTGCTGCACCTAACTCCCTAACCTAATCAAAAACAGGAGAAAACTGAAGTAAAGAAAAAGGCAGCTCACCCCTACTGCCTCCCTAACCGCAAACACTCTTGCTCTGGTTTTACCCAGAGCACATGCACTCTCACAGACACTCTCGCACTCAGGCTCACAAACACACTCTAACGATTTTCAGCACTAATTTTCACAGTACGAAGAAACGCTCTCTAAGTTTGGTAGATGCCAGCACAATAGCGATCCACCGCGTCCTCCGGCATTGCCGGCTCTTATAGTCCCCGCTTCCTGGAGCAGCCAATCCCTCGCTGCCACAGCAGGGATACGGAACCAATGAGGTGCAGGAGCCACACGATCCTCTAGGGAGACAGGAGCTCTCACTCTGTGTACAGAAAGCAAAAACACACACACACACGCACACACACACACACTAACGAATAACGCCGCGAGCCGTAACACCCTCCCCCTTAAAAACATTCATCTTCTCATGAATGCTTGTGTGATTAGCCTGGGCCATACACGCGGGAAAGCGCGTCTGCCATCACGTTGTCGGTGCCCTTTTTATGTCGCACCTCCAGGTTGAAATCCTGCACCAGCAACGACCACCTCATGAGTCGCTGGTTGGCGTTCTGCATCTGATGCAAGAAGACTAGGGGGTTATGGTCAGTGTAGATTACCACCGGTAACGGGCTAGAACCGATGTACACCTCGAAATGTTGCAGTGCTAACAACAAGGCTAGTGTTTCCTGCTCAATGGTGCTGTAATTTTTCTGGGCGGCAATGAACTTTTTTGAGAAATAGCTAACGGGGTGGTCAATACCATGGCTGTCCTCTTGCAATAGCACCGCACCTGCCCCGCTAGCGCTGGCATCGATCTCCATTTTGAATGGATGAGCGAAGTCAGGAGCCGCCAGGACCGGTGTACTGCAGAGCAGCGCTTTGCATGACTCAAAGGCTTTCTGACAAACAGGGGACCAGGAGAAAAGGGTCTTCTCGCTGGTGAGGCTAGTGAGCGGAGCAACCACGTCCGCAAAATTACAGCAGAAGCCGCGGTAATACCCCGCCATCCCCAAAAAACGGCGGAGCTCACGTCTGGTATGGGGCACAGGATAGTCTACGATGGCCTGGATTTTTGCATGGACGGGACGCACCTGACCCTGACCCACTTGTTTCCCGAAGTATGTGACGGTGGCTCTACCAAACTCACACTTGGCCAAATTCAGGGTGAGGTTGGCCTCCTTTAACCTCTCAGATATTTTCCTTAGGGTTTTCAGTAGCTGGGGCCAAGTATCGGTGTAGGCAACAACGTCATCAAGGTAGACTTCACAATTGTCTACCTCTGCTAATACCAGGTGCATCAACCGCTGAAAAGTGGCAGGTGCGTTACGGAGACCAAAAGGCATGACGGTGTACTGCAGAAAACTATCAGGGGTGACAAATGCAGAAATTTCAGAGGCACGAGGAGTTAATGGGACTTGCCAATAACCTTTCAATAAATCGAGTTTTGTGACAAATGTAGCTGATCCTACCCGGTCCACACAGTTCTCCATTCTGGGTAACGGGTAGGAATCAGGTTTTGTGACGTTATTCACCTTCCTGAAATCAGTGCAAAAACGGGGTGTCTGATCTTGTTTGGGCACCAGCAGGCAAGGAGAACTCCAGGCACTGGAGCTGGGAACAGCTAGTCCATTTTCCAACAGGTACTCAACCTCTTTTTTACACAGTGTGCGCTTGGTCGGGTTTACCCGGTAAGCATGTTGCTTAATGGGCAGATGATCACCCACATCAATATCATGAGCGAGGACAGTGGTGCCGGATGGTGTGTCACTAAACAGAGTGTGATGGGTTTTAATCAGCTGAATAATATCTTGTTGTGCGGCAGCATCCAGGTGCTGCAGATGGCCTGGCAAATCTGCGACAATTTGGGAATTTTTCAGTCGGGGGCAGGCAAAATTATCAACACTCAAACCATCATTCGCCGGGGAGTACAGCGCAGGAGTGGCCGCGGTGGCAGCAGCTACAGTGACAGGTCTGACGGAGGGCGAAATATTACAGTCAATGCGGGTGAAATAGGGCTTTAACATGTTCACATGACAGACTCTGTTTTTTCGTCTGCGTTCTGGGGTACCAACAACATAATCCGTCTCACTCAGCTGTTTCTCTATAACATATGGACCACAAAATTTCGCCTGGAGAGAGGAACAGGGCAGTGGGAGGAGCACGAGCACGTGATCACCCACCTGAAACTCTCTCTTAATGGACTTTTTATCAAACTTTTTTTTCATTTTTCCCTGAGATGCAGCCAGCGTGCTGTGGGCCATCTCACGGGCCTTATGCAGTCTCTCTCTAAAACTGCTCACATAGTCCAACACATTTGCAACCGGACTCGCGTTCTCGGACAAAAACTGCTCCCGGAGCAGCCGTAGAGGACCGCGCACGGTGTGTCCGAACACTAGCTCAGCCGGGCTGAAACCAGTGGATTCCTGCACACTTTCTCTCACTGCTAACATCAGTAAAGGCAGACCCTCGTCCCATTCTTTTCCACTTTCCAGGCAGTATTTTTTTAACATGGATTTTAACGTCTGATGAAAACGCTCCAGCGCGCCCTGGGACTGAGGGTGGTACGCGCTGGCCTTTCTGTGCTTGATGGACAGTGACGCTATTACCTGGGTGAAAAGTTTGGACATGAAGTTTGTTCCCTGATCAGTCTGGACGTATCTGGGTAAACCATAAGTGGAAAAGAAATTAACGAGGACTTTGACCACTGCTTTCGCTTTCAACGTGCACAGCGGGATGGCCTCAGGATAACGAGTGGCTGTACACATCAGCGTCAGCAAATACTGATGGCTGGACTTCGTCTTAGGAAGTGGACCCACACAATCTAAAATAATGTGCTCAAAAGGTTCTCCGAGTACCGGGATGGGATGCAACGGAGCGGGAGGAATAACCTGGTTCGGTTTTCCACTAAGCTGGCACACATGACAGGAGCGGCAGAAACGGCGCACATCAGCCTTCAACCCTGGCCAAAAGAAATATCGCAGGATGCGGTGGTAAGTTTTCCTAACTCCCAAATGGCCAGATGCATTATCATGTGCCACGCTGACAACTTGAGAGCGAAAACTCTGGGGCACCACTACCTGCTGGAGGGAGTTCCACCCTAAGTCACCAGCGGCAGAGGGGTACCATTTACGCATCAGGATGCCATCCACAACACTGTACGCACGGGAGTCAGAGTCTGTTTTAAGTGCCGCGGCACGGCACGCAGCCAGAGTCGGATCACCCTGCTGAGCTTTAACGAATGCACTTTTATCGACCACAACATTCATCTCCGCTGTGGCAGGCAGCAAAATAAATTGTTTGTGTCACGTAACTCGCCTTGTATTGGGTGTCGGTTATTTATGTTACGCTCGACCTAGGGAGCCGAGCCTAACATAAATAACCGACACCCAACACAAGGTGAGTTACGTGACACAAACAATTTATTTACAACACGAGTAATAAGTGCAATTATGTACAGTGAAATAGGTGCTCTATATACAAGTGGTGAAGCGTGGCTTCAGGGTGAGCTCAGGCCTAAAACAACAAACAAAACACAGATCTAAACTCCGGGGTCTGAATCTATCTAAGCCCTATAAAAAGAAAAGAAACAAAAAGACAATTGCTGCACCTAACTCCCTAACCTAATCAAAAACAGGAGAAAACTGAAGTAAAGAAAAAGGCAGCTCACCCCTACTGCTTCCCTAACCGCAAACACCTTTGCACTGGTTTTACCCAGAGCACACGCACTCTCACAGACACTCTCGCACTCTGGCTCACAAACACACTCTAGCGATTTTCAGCACTAATTTTCACAGTACGAAGAAACGCTCTCTAAGTTTGGTAGATGCCGGCACAATAGCAATCCACCGCGTCCTCTGGCATTGCCGGCTCTTATAGTCCCCGCTTCCTGGAGCAGCCAATCCCTCGCTGCCACAGCAGGGATACGGAACCAATGAGGTGCGGGAGCCACACCATCCTCTAGGGAGACAGGAGCTCTCACTCTGTGTACAGAAAGCAAAAACACACACACACACACACACACACACACACACACACACACGCACACACACACACACTAACGAATAACGGCGCGAGCCGTAACAGCGACAAAGGCGTGCTTTTTGATAAGTGGTGTCATGCCAGCAAGACAAAAGATTTTGCGCAGCTGAGAGAGCTTGTGCTTCTGGAGGAGTTTAAAAAGTGCCTGCCAGAGCGCATCGTTGTGTATCTAAATGAGCAAAAAGTTGTGTCTCTCTCTCTCAAGCTGCTGTTTTCGCGGATGAGTTTGCTCTGACTCACAAGAGCGCATTTCTATCACCTGTCTGAGAAACGCCGAGGTCTGCGGTGAATTATAAGCCTCAGTCTCCTAAAAACTCCCGGCGTAATTTCTCTACCGCAGGTGAAAATCAATAATGTTATTATTGTCATGAAACTGGCCACCTCATATCAGTCTGTCCTGTGTTAAAATCAAAAGAACAATCAAAGAGTAAAAATCCCTCTGCTGTGGGTCTGATAAATTCAGAGCCTACTATAAGCCAGCAGGGAAATCTGACAGAGGTTGATGATTCTTTTAAGCCATTTACAATGCAAGGTTTTGTCTCTCTGACTGGAAGTGAGGCGTCCAGGGTTCCGATCACTATCCTGAGGGATACTGGTGCCACACATTCTGTGGCTCGTCGTGGTATGTTGCCTTTTTTGGATCAGTTGTACTGTGGTTCTGATTTGCTGTTGTGGGGAATTAAATTGAGCGTGATCCGTGCACCGCGTCACACCGTTGTCTTTCCTCCAATTTAGTGTCTGGTACAGTACAAGTAGCGGTGCGTGATCAGCTGCCGGTGGCGGGAGTTGATCTCATTTTGGGGAATGACTTGGCTGGGAACAAAGTTTTTCCGTCTGCTCCGGAGGTGACTGAAAATCCCACCGCTGATTTGTGTGTTACCTCTGCTGCCCCTGACACGCCGTCAGTTTTTCCGGCGTGCGTCGTGACCCGTTCCCAAGCTTGTAAGCTTGGTGAAATTGTCGATTTTTCTGACTCGTTTTTGAACACATCTGAGGTATCGGTCAGCCCTTCTTCTGATCAGCAAAACGAACCTCTTTCTGTTGATGTGGAAACCGAAGACAAAGAGTTGTGTTTGGCAGTAAATAAAGAGCAATTAATTAAAGCGCAGCAGTCTGACAGTACGCTGGCTGCCTGTCTGTCTGCTGCCCAGGAGCAGAAAAACGAAAAACTGCCTATGACTTACCTTTTTGATGAAGGTGTGTTAGTGCGTAAATGGTCCCCGATGTCTGGTTTGGAGTGTGATGTGGTTACTCACGTTGTTGTGCCAAAAGAGTTCCATCTCCAAGTGCTGAGTTTAGCCCACGATCACAACTTGTCCGGTCATCTTGGCGTTAAAAAGACATATCACCGTGTGCTCCAGTATTTCTTTTGGCCAGTGTTAAAGTCTGATGTTGCCAGGTTTTGTCGATCTTGCCATATCTGCCAGACTACCGGCAAACCAAACCAGGTTATTCGTCCGGCTCCCTTACGCCCAATTCCAGCGATCAGTGAGCCCTTTGAGCATGTCATCATTGACTGTGTCGGTCCCTTGCCAAAAACAAAGACTGGATATCAGTACATGCTGACCATGATGTGCGCAGCCACACGTTTTCCTGAGGCAGTCCCGTTGCGCTCGCTGAGAGTTAAAGCGGTGGTAAAAGCTCTGGTCAAGTTCTTTTCCACCTTTGGTTTGCCAAAACGCATTCAAACTGATCAGGGTTTTAACTTCATGTCGAGGGTTTTTGCACAGGTGATGTTGGAGCTGTCCATTAAGCACCAGGTGTCCAGCACGTATCAGCCACAGAGTCAGGGCGCACTGGAGAGATTCCACCAAACGTTAAAGTCCATGCTTCGTAAATACTGTGCTGAGTCTAACAGGGACTGGGATGAGGGGCTGCCACTGCTCCTGTTCGCCACTCGGGAAACCATGCAGGAGTCTCTTGGTTTCAATCCAGCTGAATTAGTTTTTGGGCACACTGTGCATGGTCCGCTGTGGCTCCTGCGAGAGAGGTGGCTTGCAGACCGGCCCGGTCTCGCGCAAAATATCCTAGACTTTGTGAGTTCATTCAGGGAGAGGTTACACACTGTATGTGAGCTGGTGCGGAGTTCCCTCTCCGCTGCCCAGTCTAAAATGAAGAAACAGTATGATAAAAACACACTCATTTGCAACATTCACCCAGGTGACCGTGTGTTAGTTTTCCTGCCTGTTGTTGGTTCTTGTCTTCAGGCCAAGTTCTGTGGTCCTTATGAGGTGGAGGGGAAGTTGAGCGACACAGACAAAACAATATGTTGACTGCGGATGCGCTGACGCGTCATCCGTGCCACCTGAGCTATGTGCATCACCTGTAGTCTCTGTGGTTTCACCACCTTACAGTCCAAAAGAGGACAGGCTGTGCGAGCGGTCTATTTCAGTTCCTTGTGCACGTTTGGAGAACTCAAAAATCCTGGAAAACTTGGAGGGACATTTGTCATATTTGTGTGATTTGGCTAAAAGTGACATTTGCTGCGCTGTTCGGTGATAAGCCCACCCAGACCACAGTCCTCATGCATGACATAGATGTGGGGGACCACAGGCCAATTAAGCAGCACGCATACCGCATTAATCCTGTGAAGCGGGCGGTGATGCAGACAGAGGTTGCATACCTCTTAGAAAATGGTTTTGCTGTGCCGAGCTCCAGTCCGTGGAGCGCACCTTCGCTTCTGGTGCCAAAATCTGATCAAACTCCTTGCTTTTGTAAAGATTACCGCAAGTTGAACGCTATTACTAAGCCCGACTCATTTCCTCTGCCCCGCATGGATGACTGCATAGATAGAGTAGGATCCGCCAAGTACGTCACTAAACTGGACCTACTGAAGGGTTACTGGCAGGTGCCTCTTTCACCTCGGGCATCCGAAATTTCCATGTTTGTCACTTCAGGTCACTTTCTCCAGTACACTGTCATGCCTTTTGGGTTGAGAAATGCTCCTGCCACCTTCCAAAGGCTGATGAATACTGTCCTGTCAGGTGTGAAAAACTGTGAGGCGTACCTGGATGACATTGTAGCATATTCTTCCACCTGGTCTGACCATTTAGACACATTTAGAAAAATATTCAGTCGCTTAGAGGGTGCCTCTCTGATGCTGAATCTGGCAAAATGTGAATTTGGTAAAGCTGTGGTCACGTATTTGGGAAAGCAGGTAGGACAGGGACAAGTGCGCCCCCTGTCGGCCAAAGTTCAGGTCATTTTGGAGTTCCCTGTACCAGAGACGCGGCAACAGCTGCGCCGGTTTCTGGGGATGTGTGGTTATTATCGTGGGTTCTGTAAGAACTTCGCTAGTGTCATTGCACCACTGACCAGCTTAGTGAGTCCTTCCCGCCAGTTCTTGTGGACAGTTGAATGCCAGGACTCATTTGACTCTGCCAAAGCCCTCCTTTGCAGTGCGCCAGTACTAGCTGCACCTGATTTTGTGCATCCCTTTAAGGTGGAGGTAGATGCGAGCGCTCATGGTGCAGTTGCTGTGCTGCTGCAGGAGGATGGTCATGGTATTGAGCATCCAGTATGTTTTTTTTTCAAAAAAGTTCAACAAACACCAGGTGAACTACAGCACCATTGAGAAAGAATGTCTGGCCTTGCTGTTAGCTCTACAACATTTTGAAGTCTACGTAGGTTCGAGCTCCTTTCCAGTTGTGGTATATACCGACCACAATCCCCTGGTGTTCCTGTCCCGCATGCGCAACAACAACCAGCGGCTCATGCGCTGGTCACTGTTGCTGCAGGATTTCAATGTAAAAGTGAAACACATTAAAGGTAGCAACAATGTTGTGGCTGATGCTCTGTCACGTGCAGGGTTTTAGGTCAAACATGTCTTGAGGGGAAGAAATGTTTGATCTTAGGTGGGGGGATGTTATGACCCTAGGGGTCAAATTTGTATATTTAGTTTTGTTTGTATTTGTCTGGGTTGTTTTTCTCCCTCCCTGTCAAGAGGATGTGCTGTGTTTCTGTTTGTGTCCCAAAATGTATCAGTACAGGTGGAGGCTGCGGATTGGGGGAAATCTGAAAGGCTGCTGATTGGTCAAATCCAAATGACGGGACATTCAAAGTGGAGCCTGCAGCAGACCTCGGATTTCTCTCTCTCTCGCATCTCTGGCCTGATCTTTTCCTGTCTCCTGACCCGATCCGGCTAGTTGTGACAATTGCAAACTTGATGCTCGTTGTTGGTGCAGAGATTTTGTATCTCTTTTGTAAATATTGTAAATATTGTTAAGAATATTATTCAGTCCAGTTTTAGTAGGGGTGAGTAGCCTTTTTCTTTGTGCACCTTTTTCTCCTGTTTTGGTTAGGGAGTGAGGTAAGAAAACCTGTTTTTTTTGTTGACTTTTGTTTTGGGATAGGAAAGTGAGTTTTAAAACCCAGCTTGTTTTGTTTATTGTTTTAGGTAATGCTCACCCTGAAGTCTATTTCCATGTGGGTAAATAAATGCCCCTTATTTTGGACTGCATCTGTTGGTTTCTGGTGATTTATTCTTGGGAGTGGGAAAAAGAGAGAGAGATCATAATGTTATGTTCTGGTATTCCTTAGGCCGGGGCATAACACCTATGATTGTACACCAAAGGCTGTTCTTGAGAGTATATGAGTAACTGCAAAGCTGTGTCTTTGAACTTTGAACTGGCTGGCTGGAAACTACCAAGCTATAGTAGCAAAGGCTTACAAGCTACTGTGTTCACACATAAAGAGAAGCTAATTAATCATTTTAATTTGCATGAGTTTGATCAAAGGATCATTTGCGTGAGTTTGACGCTGCAGGTCTGTTTGCCCCAAACAGCCAGAATACCTTACCAGACATTAGCTACAAGATAGCAAGCAACAACTGGCAGCGAGTGTGTGTGTGTGTGTGTGTCTGTGTGTGTCTGTTTTAACAAACTTAGCACTCACCAGACTTCTTAGTTATCCTCCAGTGTATTTTCTTTTCCCCCATCTCCTCTGAAATTACATTTCTCTTCATTTAGCAATCAAATAAAAGAGAATTACAGTACATTACAATGGATTTTGGCACTGCAGATAAACAACTATGTTTAGCACTGGAGTCGAACACTGCACTTATCTGGTCTGGCTGTTGGGGATGATAAACACCATGGGCAGATACCACACTCCTCGCTTTTCTTTAGTGGCTTGGTCGTCCTTTGCATCATTCATCGTTTTAATGATGCAACATTTTTGCTGACGATTTCGCCAGTTCATGTTTTATTCTCCACATCCCCATTGTATTAAAGGTCTTTGTCTTATTGGGGATTCCAAAACAAGCACAAAAGTCTTCCTGCTCCTAGAAACATTTGGTGGAAGATAGAGATCTTCTCACTATTGTGGTATTATGAGAAAAGCTATGTTCTTTAAACAATTAAGCTTCTTCCAAAGACAAATGATCCACATTTATTTTAAAATGAGTGCCTCTAAAGAGGTTCCTGAAACAATGGGGATTAATTCCATGCTCTTGTTTCCCATCATTAAATCTGATACTCCTTTTCCATTTTAGTAAAGCTTTCTGCTCCACCTGTTGCTACATCACTGTGTACTCTGGCAGTGCTCTCCTGTGGAACAAACAGGGCTCAATGTTAATGGGAGGCATTAGTCCGGCTGGATCAACATGAGATGTGCATCTATCTTCCTCCTGTCCCTGGCAACAAATGTGGCATCTCTTATGCCTGGGCCACTAATAGCCTGTAATAAGAGGGAAATGAAGCATGTTCGATTTGTGAGACGGAGTGTCCCTGACCTCACCTTAGGCCACAGACCATCCAGTCACTGCCTACATGATCAATAACGTGGCCAGTAGAAAGGGGATGTACCAAAATTTAGCACTGGCCAAAATGTCCTCACTTTCCAAAAATGTCCTCACTCCCAAGGTCTCAAAATTGGTCCTGCCAAAGATAGCTGTAGAAGTACACACACACACACACACACACACGTTTTTACTACACCGTGAGGTCCAATGACTGGGAGCAGCCCGGTGGGATCCACCCTTTCTGAAGGGTCTAGAGACACGATTTTAACTGCTAAAATCATTATATATTTTTGTAAACATGAAAATGACTTGAAACATCAACAACTCCCACAAAAATTTTAAACCTGGATTTTGCCCCCCCTGGGGACCAGTCATGTTGTGTGTATTGGCAAACAATCAATTCCACTGTTAGGCACAGCACAATTCATGACAAGCATTTAATCTAACTAATGTTGGATTGAAACCTTAATATTAGATTCAATAAACACTGGATCTAATGATCCACACTGTCAGATGCCAGATTTTTCTTCAAATATAGACCAGATTCTGATACTAAAATAGAATTGTTGGGCAAACACATGATTAAACAGTTGATAAACATAATGGATTATTTACCTGTCCTCTTTAAGAAATCAGGCTTGCTGCTCCACCTGATCATATTGGTTCAACATTAAAGATGTTATCACCCCAGTACACTGTTACCCTTAACACCATACAATTCATTGACACAACACACTACCATCCACATTTAAGATTCTTTCAATAGCCAAAAGTTGAGCAAGATGATTTCACTTATATATATTTGCTGCTCTTTTACTTAGTATGATTGAATATGTTGCAAATAAAATAATTTCAAAATTGAATATTGGTTTGTCAAATGATCTCCAACAGATATCACAAACAGCAGACCTGCCTTACAAAAGAGGAGACAAGACATTATGACTTTCTACTGAATCTGATGATCAGATACAATGTTTGCTTCCAAAATGCATCTGGTGGGAAAAAACCTCGACCCACTGTACAAAAGGGACAGACAAGGCTCTTATTTTCACAAAACTTTTATTTAGAACGGCCTTTGCATTTTTTAATAGCTGCAACGATTAATCGATTAGTTGTCAACTATCAAATTAATCTGCAACTATCTTGATAATCGATTTATCAGTTTGAGTAAAAAAAAAAGTCCAGCTTCTTAAATGTGAAACCAGAGTGATATTTTCTGTTCTCTTTAGTCCTCTATCTTTGGGTTGTGGACAAAACAAGACATTTGAGGACATCATGTTGGGCTTTGAGAAACACTGATCCACATTTTTCACTATTTCTTACATTTTCTGGACCAAACAACTAATCAATTAATCGAGAAGATAATCAACAAATGAATTGATAATGAAAATAATCGTTAGTCGCAGTAAAACATTCATCCCCAGTCACAAGTGCAAAGTGCATCACATGTATCAACACACATTAAGTAAATTCTTCTTCCACTTTCACGCTGAATGGCAGTGATACAATTTTTAACATAGAACTTTACCTCCAACCAGCTTCTTTGTTTTAAGCGCTTCTGGTGAAGCCTTAATACAGGCAACACAGCCCAACTTTCCTGGTACTTTAACCACCATTAAAAGCTACACTAAAAATCTGTCGACATAACGAGATAAGGAGATACGTGGAGCTCTTTGTTCACCGGATCAGTTAGAAATAACACAGGGGGGAATAATACAAACAGAAACAGCCACAGTAATGTTTGATAAGAGCTGCAGACGGCCAGCACACCTTCAACAGGTAAACAACTTATTTTACTGAACCGTGCGGTGTAATGTAAAAACACTCAGCGTACCAACTCGACTCAAGTCACGGCTCGGTGTGACTACCCCCAAAACAATGGGAAAACGCCATAATGTTAGCGCAGCAGTGAACTCGCGAAAAGCGTAATAGGTCCCCTTTAATACAGGTAACATACTCCAACTTTCCTGATTCTATGAAGGCCACCAGTGTCTTTTCCACAGAATGACAGTCAAGCTAACTACTTAAAATTGTTTGATTTCATTTTATAAATATGAACATGCAAGAACTAGTGCAAAGGGCATCACATGTCAACACACATTCAGTAAATTCTTCTTCCACTTTCATGCTGAATGGCATTGATAAGATTTTTAACATAGAACTTTACCGCCGTCCAGCTTCTTTGTTTAAGTGCTTCTGGTGATGCCTTAATACAAGCAACACACTCCGACTTTCCTGGTACTTTCCCAGAGTTTATGAAGGCCATTAGTGTCTTTTCAACAGCGTGCACCTCCGCAAATGACCAACTCCTCCTCTTTGTGTTTTCTAAGACAGACAGAAAAAAGAAAAAGACTATCAGGGGTGTACAGCGATGTAAAAGATTAATTGGTGACCAATCAGCCTAATTAATTTGATCAAATGTGTAATTTCATCAAACAATGTCCTGAAAGGTGATATTCTGACACCAAGTCAAAGCCTTTTTTTTTTTTTAAACAGTATGGTAATCTAATTTTTTTACAGCATCAGTTGTATTGACTGACCTGATATATATTTCACATTGTAGGAATAAACTGGGGATCTCAAGGATAAAAGCTAGTGTCGAGCTGTCTACACTTAGTGGCTGACAACAGAAAACAAATAGCACAGGCACAACCACTGACTACATGTAGACAGCACTTTAGTAACCAGGTTATCTCCTGCTGTGAGTACAGAGGTGTTTTCTCTTACTGAGACTCTAAAAACCTGATGTAACCTGCAGTTAGTCAGGTTTTAGACAGTCTCAGTGAGAGATGACACCTCTCACTGAGACTCTCTACTCTCAGTGTCTAAATGTAGTCATTCATTGAGACAATTTCAATCAGGCTAGAAAGCATAAGGCCTCATTACACAAATGAGTAACAGATTAAACTTGGTTGTAATAAAGAATTAAAGACCAATACAGCCATAAACATGACAATTCTCACATTCTACCCTTTTTGCAAAAAGAGGTAACTAACCAATAGCAAGAAGTGCATTTAGTGTGATTTACCTGTTTTAAGGTCTCCACTGTCAGACTCAACAGTTTCCTGTTTTCTTTTGGGTGTTGAGGGTCCTGTTATATATATTTCACAAAAATTAAGTTAAACTAATGTGTACATATTCCACTGCATTTAGAAATACCTGTTTTAGGGTCACCACTGTCAGACTCAGGTCGCTGTCTTTCCTTAGATATTGAGGATCCTGTTAAAATAAGTAAGTAATAAGTATATTAATACAATAAATTGACAGCTAACTGGCAACACACCTTCACTGTTTGAATGAAAGCCATCTATAGCAACACCTAAAAACAAAATCTAATCATTTTAACAGTACAGTGTATCATATTTTTTATACAATTACATACATTTGGCAGTTGCATTTATCCAAAATGACTAACACATCTGGAGGTACAATAGCCATATCTAGTGCTACTGAAGGAGGACCAGGAATCAAACCCCAGAAATCTTAATCAGTACACTATCACTTAATTGGGAGGGAAGCGCTGTACATCATTAATCCTTAAATTTCTTAAAATTACTAAAAAACAATCAGTAATTTTTTTTATCTTGTTGGGCCATGTACACACACAGTGTCTTTCTCAGATAATAAAAGTGATACTTAAATAAAAGCATCATATGAGGTGAGAAAGCTGCCAATCAGAGCTTGTTTTAATAGTGCCTGTTAAGCTGTTCTCTGTGAAACATGTAATGGACAAAGGCCTCAGTCTGATACCTGTGGCAGCAGGCTCAACACTGCCAGGCTCAGCAGAGGTCCGCTGTCCTCTTTTGGATCTTGGGGGTCCTATCAGAAGAATACATAGTTAATAAAATGAAAAAGACATAGGTTGTCACTATAGAATACCAGGCAAGCCAACATGGGAAAAAAGTGAAAAATGGTGATAGCAATACAGCACATGGTGTATTATTACATTCTGCAAATACTCCAACCACTCTATTGTCACCTATTACAAATCAACCACTGTACTATAACTTACCAAAACCTAATCACCTGACACAATATGCAAATTAGGCTGTCAATCAAATGTGGGTGGAGCCAGTCAACTGGGCTCTACTTCAGTTTACTGGAGTCTCTGGAATGTTTGGCAGAGCTGCTGCATGAAGCAGCAAATCTTGAAGGAATGAGATGATAGAGGAAGCACCTTACTCATTTTACCAGTCTCTGGTTCTTTGATCGAGTTATGTGTTGTGGTCGGGTGTTGTGTGTGGTCACAGTTACAAGTGTCTGTAAGTAGCAGACTTGACTCCATACTTACCAACTACATAAAGATGTGGCGCAGTTTTGATCTCGAGTGCAGAATGCTGTAGGATCAATTATCTCTTTTCCCACAGCATTTATCTCATATATCTTATTTATTGTCACACCGCGGTGAGGGGTGTCTCGTCTTGGGTTTTTGTCTTGTGAATTTCATGTTTTATTTTGAAAAGTAACTCTCCTCTCGTTTCAGGTCACTTGCCCTTCCTCTTGTGTCACTGGTCTGACGTCTCCCCTGATTGTTTTCACCTGGTCCCCAATTATCCTCTTGTGCTTAAAGTCTGCGTCTGCCTGTTGTCTTGCGCCAGAGTATCATGTTCGTTCGTGTGTCTCCAGCTCCCATGTTCCATGTCCTCGTCAAGTGTTCTTCATCAGAGTCAAAGTTGGTATTCTTGTTTTTCTTTCCTCCTCTTAAGAAGAGTGATTTTGTGTTGTAGTTTTTTCCAAAGCAGTATTAAGCTAGTCTTGATTTATAGCCTTTTGTTTCCCTCTGTTGGAGTGGTTTTTTGTTCATAGTTTTTTTATTTTTTGTTTCCTAGAAATAGAGTAGACTAATTTTTGTAATCTCTGAACCTCCCATGTGTGGAGCGCTTTTTGTTGTTTAAATTTTCATAGCTAAGAATCCTCGTCAGAGTAGATCAGTTTTGTCAGCCTCTTTTGTTTCCTCTTCGGAGTGATTTTCTGTTTTTCTTTTTGCTTGTTCTCCCTGTCATTTACCCAGAGAAGTTAGAGTTTATAGCTGGTTTGTTTATCACTCGTTCTTAAGAGCCGTGAAGCAATTCATAGAAATAAAACCTGCTTGATCTGCATATTCCTCTGCATCTGAGTCCTCCTTTTAGTCCAGGCCTGACATTTATCTCATATCTCATTTATTTCATATATCTCATTTATCTCATATATCTTATTTATCTCATATCTCATTTATTTAATATATCTTATTTATCTCATATCTTATTTATCTCATATCTCATTTATTTCATATATCTCATTTATCTCATATCTTATTTATCTCATATATTTCATTTATCTCATATCTCATTTATCTCATCTTATTTATCTCATATATCTCATTTATCTCATATATCTTACTTATCTCATATATCATATATCTCATATCTTATTTATCTCATATATTTTATTTATCTCATATATCTCATTTATCTCATATGTTATTTATCTCATATATCTCATTTATCTCATATCTTATTTATCTCATATATCTCATTTATCTCATATGTTATTTATCTCATATATCTAATTTATCTCATAATATCTCATATATCTTATTTTTCGGTGTTTGCATGAATTTCAGTTATCATTATAAATTAGCTTCATGCAATTATATTTTAATAATATTTTCTGATAATGATAGTGGAATAGATTTAGAGCTGAATTTTGCCTATATGTGTGTGTGTGTGTGTGTGTATATATATATATATATATATATATATATATATATATATATATATATATATATATATATATGTGTGTGTATATATATATATGAGATAAATAAGATATGAGATAAATGAAATATATATATATGTATATATATATATATATATATATATATATATATATATATATATATATATATATGTGTGTGTGTGTGTGTGTGTGTGTATGTATATTTACCATTGGGATCAATTTGGATTTGGTCCAGGCTCATTCCATTGAAGTCTGACAGTCGGCCTTGTTCTAGGGCAATCAGCACTTTGCTAACTTTAGCCGACTGCAGCGTTCCTTCAGGTAATCTATAGTACTGCCTATGGACCCGTATGTCATGACCAAGAAAATCTGCAAGTATGTCCATCTCATTATCTCTCAGGTTTAGGACCATGGACAGTGTGGACACGTGCTTTCTCAGTTTGGTTGAGGACAGAGTTTCAGGATGCTTGGCCCCACATTCCCTTGCAATCTGTCTGATGGCATCCGATCCCCTTAAGTGAGTCTCTGTTTCAGGTCTGGAGAAGAAGAAGGGATTTTCACACACCACAGGCTCGCCGATGTTCAACCAAGGCTTCCATCGAGGTCTGGCATTAGAAGGATGGGAACTTTCCTGTTTCTTTTCCCTCTTATTTCATGCGCTGAAAATGCTGGCAAAGCTTTTGCTCCAACTCAGAAAGTCCTAGTGCCAAATCTGAATGGACTCCTGAAGTGTCTCTTAGGGTGAATGCACTAAGCGGCATCTTTGACACCTCACCCTCTCTTCTGCAATTAAACAGGATCACCTCACAAAGAGTCAAATTGGCCAGCTTGGACCAGCTCTTCTTATTTGGATCATTCTTAAGTCCACTTTGGTATTCTCCTCTGCACTTATCAAGATACATGTGCATGTTCTTTACATCCTCAGTGAAAGGAAGGAGCTGAGGAGTGTTCCATGTCGCCTCTTTTAGAGTTTGTAGGGCATGTGATGACACACAAACATCCCACTTTTTCTCATAAGGACCCCGGCTCCTCTCCAGATTCTGAAGAAATTTGTCATTGTCTGACTCTGCCATCTGCGCTTCACACTGAAGAATATCTGCAATCTTCTTGAGACTATGACCCAGTTTCAGAGCCAAGGATGGAGTTTTGTAGATGTTTTTGTCTTCATCAAAGCCAGCTACGTCCTTTACTGCTTTAACCACAAAGTTGAAGTTGGAAGGTACATAAAAGTCCTCAAATCGTTTCAGTCTGCCAGTCTGCCATGACTGTCGAATTAGTCTTCCTATTTCACTCATTTTTTGTCTAATGTACTCATGTTTGGTCTTGTCATGTCCATGCTTTGCATACAAATGTTCTCCAAGTCTCAGAATGCTTCTCTCCTCTCTGATGATGTTTGTGACTTCATCTTGGTGCATAGTATTTACAAGCTCCCAAACTTTTCTGCTAAGACCACCTGGGACGGGCTGTGTATAGGCACAGAGTGACTGGATCCGACTTTTGCCTGGCTTTGGTGTGCTGCATTTTCTTGAAAGCTTGCACCTGGACATGTGTCTCCATAATGCTTTTCTTTTAAGCAAAGCCTCACAGTTTATGCAGTGCATGTAGTCACTTGCTTTCACTGGTTTCCCAGCTTGCTGACTTGGGATTAGTGTTCCGCTACCAGTTTTTAGGACCTCATTATTATGAGCACGGTTTCCTTTGTTTCTAATTAGGTCAAAATGTAATTTTCTTTCCTTTGAGTTCAAAGGAAAAGAGGCTGCTTGTGCTACAGCTGTTTCATTGCTGTGTTTGCGTATTAAGTGCCTCGCCATTTTATGGCAGTGCACGGGACAGTACAGACAATAATGCGTTTTACTGTAAACTCTGGCACCATCTTTCTTTTTTGCAGCTTCATTACTGACACATTTCCCAGGTTTGTGTCATCAGAGTTTTCACTTTCTGCTCCCCTATTGGCTTCATCTGAAGAAATACTGGACAATGTCTTTCCTTTAGAAGTCCTCTGTGATGTCTTCCCTTTCTTCACATTTCCCATGTTTGTGTTATCAGTGTTTTCACTTTCTGCTCTCCCGTTGTCTATACCTGAAGAAGTACTGGGCCATGTCTTTCCTCAAGAAGTCCTCTGCGACATCTTCTGTTTCTTCAGTTTCACCAATGAAACATTGCTCGTGAGATCGTAGGAGCCCTCTGAACTGCTTCCACATGTTGAGTCTTTTGGCGGAGTATATTCATCATCACTGATTTCAATGCTGCTCATAGAGGATTCTGATCCATCGGACACCTTGGAGATCGATTCCAGGTATTCTTTGGTAAGCTGGAAATGAAATGTACAAGACGCTTATAACTACATTATCTGCAAGAAACATTAATGGTTATACTTAATTTAAAGGACAGACATAAAGACTGACATAACACTCATGTCATGAACATTAATGAATATTAATGATTATTATTAAGTGTCATTCGGTCAATTATGTCACTTTCCCTTCAAAGTTGACATGGTCTTGAATGTCTTTGTTATGACAACGTGACATTAACCATTAGCTATCGTCATAAATGGTCCCTTATATCACTTTCAATTAAAGGTTGATGTTGTTTAGCATGTCATAGTCATGACAAGTTTACATTAGCCAAGGCAATATAACCTGACATAAACATGACACAGCAGGCATAATAAAAAAATGATTTGTCACTTGCTTGCCAGGTTTCTAATGTAACTCACCATTCTGTTATTTAAGCATTTGACAGTGTAATACCATTACATGTAACTGACCATTAATAAGTCCAATACTGTTGACAGTTTATTGTTTTCATGTTTATACATTTTACATTTCTTAAAAGGCTATGTTCTTGAGTGACCCTCAATATTATTATTGTGACCCCCCTCAGGCTGCAGAGATGTCACCATTCATCCTATTAACCGTTTTTCAACCACATAACTTAGTTTAGAAACATTATTTTAAGGTCGAAAAACTACCTAGTGTTGCTTTAAGAACATTTTCACCGCTTTACTTTTCCCGTCAGACAGCCCTTTCCATTCATTGGCACTACATTTCTCAACTGCTGAATTTACGTAATACTACACGCACCTATGCCACACACTGTATACGCTGCAGATCAGCTGTGCTACAGTAATACATAATACAAAAAAATTCATAATGTAGCATACACTTAAACTGATATAATTTTTTTTAGGTGGGCCTTCATCTAGGTAGCTAAAACATGTTTTGTTGTTGGCCCTGTCCAAAGCAGTACATTGCTCAGCATACAGGTACAGCTGCCTGCTTCTCCATACTGGGGATATGTTGGCAATCTCCTGCAGGTAATACACTAACTATGGATAAGTACCTCATACAACCACACCTCAAAAAAACTATCCCTTTAAGAACTTTAAACTTTTGATCAGCTGATGAACAGCCTGTTTGAGTTTAAATGCAGTTTTCAATAAATTGCCTACTCTCTATTTTTTGTCTCTTGCTCCTGTTCCTTCTTTTTGCATTTTGATGCTCTACTTACAACCTGGTTACGATCCACCACCACAAAATGCCAATACTTGTAATTTTCCCCCGATCTTAAGATTTTGTTCAGGTTTGTATCTAATATCAGTGTGACATATCATTTGACCGATCTGAACACAATTAAAAAAACTTGATAACTTTGATCTAGACAAGGTCTGTGTCTGTGGAGACATAGATGTTAATTTTTTTCATATTTTTAATAATACAGACTGACAGACTTCTGAATCGGCCATAGGTTGTAGTGCAGCAAAGTTTTTTGTCACAATTCAGTGGAGGTGCTGAAGAAAATTCAGGACACAGGGACTTTTTATGATTTTTTGAAGTTTGGAATGTTAAGGGCCACTTCCTTTCAAAATTGTAGGGGGCACTATGAGGCCACTTTGGCACACCCAATTCTAAAACTTATCACAGATGTCTTCAGGCTGGGACTCTTATGAAGCATCTGAAGACTAGGGAAGATTCAACCATTTGCGCTCAAGGTACAACAACTTCCTGTTTCTTGGTATAACATGCAAATTTGAAGCTTTGCCAAGGCCATGCCGTTTACCAGTTGCATAAGCTTTTGATAACTTTTCATCATTAAGGTTTACTGTAAAGGCTAGTACTGCCTAGGAGGAGTTCATTAAAGGAATAGTTCACTCTAGAATGAAATTCAGTCATTATCGACTCACCCTCATGCTGATGAGAAGTCCAGTGTAGTTTCTTATTCCTCAAAGTGCAGCTGGAGACCCGCGGGGCTACCCTCCGGCAGCAATAATCCATATAACGAGCGTAAATGGCGTTTGAGACGAAAAGGTCCATAAAACTACACAAAAACTTTATAATATTCCTCCATACTGCTCGTCCGCTGCAATCCAAGTGTCCTGAAGTGGCGACATCCAGAGTTTACTCGAAACGACGTCATTTAGTAAATTTTTCTAGCCTAAACAGTCACTATGCTATATCTGCCTGGAGGCACGCTTCTGATGCTCCAGTCCTACTGTCAAAATGAACACAACAATATCAGCCAATAGTGATAAGTGGGTCAACCCATAACCCGCGGAGCCACCAACTGACCTGTGGGTTGGGCGGGCTTGGGTTAGAAAATAATAACGGGTGTGGGCAGGAAGGCAATAGGTGACAAAGCATCTGCAGAGTCACTTCGCTGTTGACGAGTGTCAGAAGAATGTCCTTGTCTGTTGGAGCGATCACTGTTACACTTTCCCTCTCCTCTCTATGCTGTCTCAAGCGGTCTCTGTGCTGTGCATCCCAGCAACAAGCACATCCTGTGAACATGCTTTCAGCTCAGCTGGCCGTGTGCAAGAAGCGCATCGAAAAAAGGTTAAATCCTGGAACTACAGCCAAAGCCTAGTCTAATACAAGGCTTAGAAGACCGACACACTGTTACGATGGGAAGAATGCATCGTTCTTTTGTGTGTGAGAAAGAGAAAAAGAGAGGCAGAGTCTGTTCAAAGTTTAAACTTGTTAAAATGTTCAAACTTATTTTTCAATTCATTTATTTTTAATTAGTTCAGGCTGGGTGTGGGTTCTTGATCAGTGCATATATTTCCAGGTTGGGCGGGTCTTTCTTTGCTCTCATAACGGGCTGGTGGGGTGCGGGTATGAAAAAACCCTGACCCTCGCATCAATATCAGGCAGGCATGATGCTCTAAGTGAGATACAATGGCACAAGTGTCATTGCTAGCTTCTGACTGACAGTTGTCATTTTCACGCCCAGCAGCTACGTTGTGTAAGTAATGTACAATCTGTGCGCCCAGGGGGGTGTTGGTTTAAAAATAAGGTGTAGTCAGGCCCATTGATGGCGCATAGCTATCTTGAGGCAGCAGAAAGTGACTGTGCCATAGACAAACAAAAAGCTGCGCTAAAGTCAAAGGTGCACTGTTTTTCCTGCTAGGCAAGGCAAGGCAAGTTTATTTGTATAGCACAATTCAGACACAAGGCAACTCAAAGTGCTTTAAATATGCTATATGCTATCTAAAGAGCACCTCCATAGGTCAGTTCACAACACGTGAACACCCTGCTTTAATGATCAGAGAGGCTGCTTACAGTTTTTTAAACTTTCCACAGTAATGCTTTGCAGCAAGTATTGTGGCGCATTTAAACAGCAAAACCAATGGCTGTAGTTATAAACTTGACAGGATAGAGGAAACTATCCAGAGGAATAAGAATTAAATGTTGAGTTTCTGAAATTAATATTTTAGAAACAGCCCAGATGAAGATCAGGATTTATCTGGGCAGCTGCTTAAACAATTTTACTATTCAAACCTGAACTGTGTGTGTGACTGGACGTGTCAAAGTTCATTTTGTACGTAATAAATCCCATTTTTCTGGTCAAATTAACACAAAGTTCAGACATTGACACACAGTTTACACAATTTAAATAATCTATACTGCATTCATATGCAATTATATCAGCGATAGGCCGAGATGACACTAAGTGGACCTTCTCATTGTTAATGTCCGATCTCGGTGCCGAACACATCTATACAGCTTTTGATCGTGTGTGACAGTTAAAGGAACTTGGGGCAGGATTTGTGAAAAAATAAACATGCATTTTAAGTTTTTTAATGCTAATGTGTGATGAAGCGTTCAAAACCAAAAAGAATGAGCCCATCCATGTATCTCTTCATTGCCTTGAACAGGCTGTGTGCTGCATAATGTACTGCAATTCAGCGTCCAAATTTCCCGCGCAGTCCTGCGGACGTGATGTCAGATGACACTCTGATGTGTGTCCTTGGATACGGGAAGAAGACAAGCGCGGTGGGCCCAAACTAGTGTTTGGGTAGTAATGGATTCTGTTACGGCCAGCAAACAACCCACCATCACACAAAGTCCACTAAAAAGTCATACTAAGAAGAAAACAAAGGTTTTATCAGCGGCATGTCGTGAGTCAAAACGACATTACGACCAAAGCCGGGCTGACACCCGAATAAACATTGGATATGCGTTCAGTCATCAACTTGAATTGGGACTGAAAACAGATGCTGACATGGCTCATTTCCTAGTAACCAGGTAAGAAAACATTGCAGGTCATGTTTAGAGCTTGATTTGAAAATCATATGAGATCACAGAGGACTCGGAGTGCAAAGTAGCGTTAGCTGCAAACATGTAACTTAGTCCACCGCTGTGTAGCACTGAATAGTTACAGACTTATTTCTTGATCCTGCCCCAAGTCCCTTTAAGGGTTGCTGTCATGCTGAATCAATTCAAACTACCATCTGCTGCTAAACTGCACAATGCAGAGGAGCAGTTTTGCAGCTGTCGTCTTTCTCGGGTTCTGCCAGCACAGAAACACCTGCAAACAAATGTGCTGCAGTCAAACCAGTGACATTCGCAGGCACACACAGCCATTGGTCCACTGTGACACCAGACAGGTGAGGCCAGACCAGGGAATAATTATTGGTGAGTGGTTTGGGAATATATTGGTCAGCAAATGTCCTTGGCATGTCCAGGCAAGGATTCAGAGAAATAACAAGGCCTCTGATGGTCTTGGTTGTTGGGTTGCCTGTGTTTGTGCACTGGACAGTCAGAAATGTGATCATGGGATATTGTGCCTGCCACACCTATGGGTTCCGGACTCTTGCTTCCTATGTCACTGCCCTGTTCCCCTGCCAAAAGAATCATGTCACTCCTGTATCAGATTGCCAGCCTCGCTGTCTCTCAGCCATCATGTGGAACTTTTGGCTATAAATGGATCATCACACCAGCTTTCAGTGGACCAGTCAGATACAGGACAAACCATAATGGTAAAATCAACCAAGACAAGTTGTTTAGCTTGACTGTTTGGTTAGATACATCCAGGTTTTCTGATCCTGAATGTTTAGGTTTGATGCTAATAATAGAATAACCTAGAAGGTTGTGCACTGCTCTGGGCCTCTGACATTGTCAAACATCCAGGTGACCTTCACCGGGCACAGATAAGTTCAGCTCTTTAGAAAGGGCTTTCAGCTGATGTAATATTGTCTTCTAGCAGCCATTTTAGATGCCCACCACCATTACAGGCAACAACAGAATGTGTGTTCTGATTTGAGAAATACTCTCAGTATTTCTCAGAAATACTCTCAGTATTTCTCAAATCAGAACACACATTCTCAACAGAAGCATAAGCAAGCACAGAAGACGTTAAATTCATGATTTTCGTTACAAAATGAGTCACTTTGACGTTGAGTTTTTGTCCAACCCTTAATTTAATTAATTTAGGAGTAAGTGTTCTTACCTCTAAAGTAATTATATATTCAAGTTTTACAGGTTTTTAAAGGATAAGAGGATAAATTCACAAAAAATGAAAATTCATCTTCATCTACTCAGCCCCATGCCAATAAAAAGTTGGGTCAAGTTTTGTAGTCCACCTCATTTCTGGAGCAGTGTAACAGCATCCTAAACAACTGAAGTAGCTGGGGACTAATTTTAAAATGTGAAAAACAACTAAGAAAAAAACATAAATGGCTCCATCTGGTGTTTTTCAAAGTCTCCAGAAACCAACATATTTGAAAATATGTTATTTACACCTTTTTTGAAGCTAAAATCTTCAGTTTAGCTGCCAAGCTAAAAACATCTAAAGTGCGTGCACAAGCTCAACTGCGTCACTGATGTAAATGTCTTTTCTAATTCATTTGGTATCTTTGGGGTTCTGGACACAGTATGGAGCTGTATCGATTTTATATTTTCATTCAGTTGTTTTTTATACTTTCAGTTATTTGTGCGATGCTGTCTTGCTGTGAAGCACAAGAAATGTTTCATCGACTTCATTGGTGTGGGGGGTGAGGAGATAATGACCGAATTTTCATTATCTTTCAGGAGGAACAAGACTCCTGTTCCTCCTGAACAGGCTTATTTTTTCAGTGCTTTCTAATCATTTAACCCTTGCCTAACTGGACTGCCAAGGCCCTGCTAGCCACCAGACATGCTCACTGAACCTGCCAAATCATTCAGTCAACTCAGCAGGCCCAGTTTTTGGGCCTGTGATGGTACGTTTCACTGCCTGCTAACCTGAATCTGAGATCGCTGTGTCTATCGCTGAGGACTCCCATTGTGTCGCCCTTTGCCTTTCCCATCTGCTAACTAGAGGTTCAAACTTTATGACTGCAATCTCCAAACAAACACTTTGCTACCAAAGCTGTTTTATGTGTCTCCTCAGCCTCATCTGACTTCATTTTACACCATGGCCCCACTCACCTCACCATCCGGATGTGACAGCTGTCTTCGCCTGACCCAGAAAATCTCAGAGTTGGACGGGAGAATATCCATCTTGTGCCAAATCAAAGACAAAGAACAAATCTTCTCTGGTCACTGTGGGCCCCGCTGTCATGACCACATCTGCCTGTGAACTGGACTCAACTGTCCCATGCCTGGATGCCGCCACTGCCCAGGTGGTAGACCAATGGACTCAGCTTGGAGCTAAGCCCAAGCCATGGGTTAGCTCCACTCTTAGCAAAAAGGAGCCATGGTCTGCAAGAGTAAACGTGGTGGGAAGCTCATCTTATCATACCCTCTTAATCTCTGGACATTCAGCTGATAGCCACAGCAGGATACCCTGTGGTCGGCATCTTCACATGTGCCCGGGACACCTAGCTCTCTCAACCACTACCGCTCTCTGTAAAGCGCTCCCTCCTCAAAACCTAGCCATGTGCAGTTCACCCCTTGCCCCGGGTCTGGCTCCACAGAGAGCCCTGCTAGTGGAAAGGTTGCTGCAGCAGGCCCCGGCTGTCTCGCTAATATAGCCACTTCTAATCAAGAATATTTGTGATTTCAAAAGTGTAAATGGCACTGGTAAAGGAAAATTTGAATTAGAAAAAGATAATGTGCTATGGATACTACAGCGACAGGCTCAAGGGGCTTTTCTCTTCTCGTATACTGATCCGTTTACCTGAACAGCCAATCAGAGATGTTTCTCTCACAGATGACTCGCCGCCAATTCTACGCGCTGAATCAACCAAATAGGCTTCCAAAAAGGGCTGTCTGGTGCCAACAGTGTGAGGCATACTGCACCAGCTAGAGCTAGTGATGCTCACTGACAGCCCGAACAAAGCCCGACAGCCAAGCATCAGCCTGGTGTCAAGGCCTTAAGAGACGTGATGCCCTGTGCAGTCACACAACTTGCACACTACTACAGATGGCTGTCGACTGCACCAGCTATGTGTCGGTGCTATAGTATCATCAGCATGTGAGTCGAGTTTGGCAAATGAGTTCGGGACATGGATGCATAAATAATAATAATAAAGAGCTTGAATTACTGAACCTCCTGACAGTTTGCCCTAATAGCCAATTGTGGTGCTGCATTAAAATCATTTAGCCAATAGAACCCCTCGAACTGAAGACAAAGTTAATTATTACTCTTTGTATCCTCAGTTTGCAAAGCTAAAGTAAGCCTCAAAGGGAAAACATGAAGCCAGGTTAACATCTAAAGTTTTGCAAATGTTTCTCGAATTTTGCTTATAAATGCTTGTTCATCCACGACCAGTATACGATTATTAGGAGTTGGTTGGAGATAAGCAGGAGGTGATTACAGATATTTGTGTACACAGATAGTAGCTTTTCATTACATCCCAAATACATCCTGCAACATTTGTTCATTGATCTGCAGCACTACTTGTGGCCAGGATAGAGTACATAACTATAGAAGATCAGTCACATGAGTGACTGATGATGGGTCCTGTCCTCGAATGGAAGTGTGACAGCAGTTTGTTCCATGGAAACAGAACACACTTGTTTCCGGTTAGTTGTCATGTGACTGCAAGGAACAAAATAAACAATATTATGCTTCATGCTCCATTCCTCACTGGTCACACTCTCCCAAGTGCAATTTCTTCAAAGCAATTCCTCAATTAGATATTGCCACATTTTTTTCATTGGTGAGGGAGCATGGTATAACGACAATAATGCACTGTGATGTTTCAAAAATAATGGAGCCAACAAATTGTGACTGTACAATAGAGTTATAAATGAATTATTATTCATCAAAATGATGAATTTATTTAATGAGGCCAAGCTCAAACTTCAAATTCACTGTGTTGGCCTTTGGGGTGTGTGATAATGAGCCAGTGTTGTAGTGTCAGTGGAGAAACAACCCTTCCATGCCCCCTCCTGAATATGTTTGCAGACGTCAGAGATGTTTTCCATGGTCAGCTGGACGGTGACCTCACAGAGCGTGTGATTCCCACGCTGCACTGAGAATATGACCCAGGCCTCAGTCCATAAACATCCCCAGGAGGTCACCCAAGGGTGGACCACACTGCCACTGTGCACTGGCACTGGGATGTGTGTGTGTGTGGAAATGTATTTGAGTACAACAGCAACAATCCTGCTGTGTTACAGTATATCATATGTTGCATGTGTAGATTTTTCAAATGTTTAACTCGAACTGCATGTACAATATGTTGTTGGTTTATTTTCACTTCATAGTACAGCTAGATTAGTCGTTTTGCTTTTGCCCTTTGGAATAGTCAGATTGAAGCATTTAAGCTGGGAATAAGTAAAAAAAGTTCTTAGTTTTTCTAAGTTTTTGACCTTTCACATTTCTGAGTTTATTACTTGGCACAGTGAGAGGAGGACAATGATTTTCTCCCTTTCTGCTATCTGTGTTTCAGTGGTACAATATTCTGAAGCTTAAATTCAGTCTGTAGATTGTTCGATGCAGTGGGTGCTGAAACTGAAAAGCTTTCTTTCCCAATTCAGTTCAGACTTTGGGAACAACAAATCGCAAAACGTCAATAGAATGAAGACTGTGATTTCCACATTTCAAGTTTAAAAGAGAGATAAGTTAATAGGGAGTTTGCCAATAATGTCTTTGTAAATAAAAAGATACCAGGTACTGTACCAAGGTACTGTATCACATATTGTGCAGCTAGGTATGCTGCTTCTCCCTCTCCTAGTAGAAACTTTAACTTTAATAATAGTCATTTTTTCTTAAAGGAGCACTGTTTTCATGACTGAATAAACTGAATAAACAAACTGACCTTAACCTGTTAAGCCCGAGCGGAGCCCAACTGGGCTATTTTTTTAGAACCTATGGTAACAAGTGAAATATATAGCTTGGTACCTGAGAAATTTTAATTTAGAATTTATTTATTAGTTTAATAAATAATTTAATTAATTCATTTTAATTTAAATGGCACAGATGGTTCCAAAATGTGCCAAACTGTGCCAAAATGGCACATTTGGAGATCCTACCATAGTGCGCTGTACTAAAACCTCTCTTAATTTTGTTCTGATTCACTTTATTAGCATAAAAGTTGGCAGAGGTAATGTTCAGATGATTTGCTAAACATTTAGAGCTGCAGCTGCATCATTCCTCACGGATATTCATTCTAAAATTGTAATAAAAAAAAAAACTCTTTCATTTATGCTGTGTGCCAACTTAATTTACTCATGCCCAGTGACATATACTTATAGTTACCAGTGTTGGGGAAGCTACTTTGCAAGCGTAGCTTGTAAAACTACTGCTAAAAAAAGTAGGTTTAGCAACTACTTACACTCATTATACTCATTTAACTCAGTGTTAAATAAATCAACATATGGTGTATATGAAACAATATATAATAGCCTACAAAAAATGCCGCTCACATGCTGCACTGGCTGGGACACCAGTTGAACTTCACAAACTCTCTGGACATTTTGGGTAGAGATTTGAAAGCATTTTGTGGGGACTCATCTGGTGACTTCACAAAGGCTTCCACCTCATCCACTTTGTCATCTTTCTTCTTTGGGAAGAATGAAGTGAGGTCATCCTCCCCACTTCGTTCCTCTGCTTCCTCGTCACTGGTGGGTGTTGATGGAGATGATGAAGGTGTTTGCAGCTCACCTGAGAATAAATGAATGAATGAATTGTTTATTCACACACATAAGATGAATACACTAATCTTCAAGATCATCAAGGTGTGCATGAATCAGGTCTCCCTGGGAAGCTATTTAAGCTTTTAGGTGGGAGCCTGATTACAAAGGTCAGTCAATGAGGCAAAGCTAACTTAAATGGTTACAAACAAAGGACAGTATATACATAATATACAAAATAATGTACACTATACAATACACACCTCTTCTCTCAGACACATCTCCACATCTTTCTTCTGTTCCTCTGGGAAAACAAAAACAAAAACAACATATGATTGAATCAATCATATGTCTATTTTTACAACTTTTATTTCAGCAAAGGAACATACAATTAGCTTAAAATCTAACGTTAGCTGCATAAACTCCGCCAAATAGCAATACTGTCCTGTAGATTACAAAACAGAAGCACTCACCTTTAGATGCGTCCTTAGATTGGTGTTGGATTTCTTTGAAGTCGAAATTTTTTGTTGTTTTCGGCTTGCAGAGCTCACATGTGAACACGTAGGTCGTGTCTGTAGATGCATCTATATCCAACATGTACATGCTCAAACATGGCCATGGTTGGGCTGGCGCGTTCGGGGGCACATTGGGGGTAGCGGGAGGGTTGTCCATGACGTGCTTGTGCCATATGAGCACTGCCTTCCTTGGCATAAAGACCCACCCACTCTGTGAAGCATTTGTGTGCTGCCAGGGCAAGCCAATCAGAGGCAGCGTTGGCTTAGCCTGTCATGACAAATAAAAAAAATATTTCATGTTATTGGCCAAAATTGTAGTTTGTAAATTGAGTAGTTAAACTACAAAAAATGACCCAAAAAGTAGTTGAAATACTTGACGCAGCACAAAATATGAATGTAGTTTAACTACCAGCAAGTTACAGCAAATTGTAGTTAAGCTATGTAGTTCAACTACATGTAGTTTAAGTCTCCCCAACACTGATAGTTACACATCTGAACAAATATTTCAAGTGTTCACTTTATTATGATACCTCGATTTTTCTAATAGACCTTGTAGTTGCAGAGATTTATCGAGCAGAGACACAAAATAGAGGCTAGTTCTTAACAGTTTAAAAGGACGACACAATTTCATACTGCAGCCTCACTTGACAGGTGCGTAAGAAGCGCTACTCATGCCGCCAGTTTGACTGCTCTTACTGTTAACATGGACGCCAAAATGAAAAGCAAAACTTAACGCCACGCACTGCTCACGCAGCCAGTGTGTCCAGCCTATAACGCTGTAAAAGTTTAAAGTCACTATAATAGCACATTCCAGGCTCCTAACACAGTATGTGGTGCAAAGTTCCTGCACAATTTTTTGTGGCACACCACCACCACCTCCCCCCAACATTCCTCAATCCCGAACAATGTGTACTGAATAACTTACTTATCGAACATCAGACATACACATTTGAGTAAATTGTACTGTTCTTGTTTATGGTGTGTATGTTAACATGTGGTAGTGTTTTTGTCGTATACTGAGCATGCTCATTGAGGTAGGGGATTTGCATAATGATCCCTTGCACAATGTTCTTTTTAAACCGGTCCAAACACATTCCTATTCAACACACTATATTCTTTACATTTCTAAAAGCACAGTACATGACCCTACATAACTTATGCTGGGTTGTGACATAACACCGGCTGTATTACCCCATCACACAAGCTGCTTCATGCATGTAGGAATGAAAGCATCTGTCTCTCTAAACATGAAACATAATCTATACTCATAATCTGTGTAAACCATTTATGTTGATGCAGCAACTTGCAGAGTCTAGCCCTGTGATAATGGCACTAGTGCCATGAACACTAAAAGTCAGTATGACAGTGAACCCACTGATTTGTCTTATTCATGATTCACAACTACTGAGGATCTGAGTGAGGAGAGAGCGGCATGACTAAGTCCTGTATATCATCTCCCCATCAGTCGGTGTTTCAACTGATTTTAAGCATAGGCATGGTTTACGTATTTGTTCTAAAATGAACAATTTACCAACTTTTAACTGTTTCTATTACCATCTCATGAAGATTAATACTTATGGTCTTTAATGCAGCTACCAGGAACTTTTATTTGTTAATTGATTTTGGCAGCCCATGTGGGCAAAAGTGGTATGAGCACAATCACCTTTTGTCTGAAGATCTAGCTTGTGCATTTGTTTTGGAAGTGAGTGAATGTGTTTTAGGCCCAATGTCTTGTAACACTATTTTTCTTTTTTAAACACAGCTGCCTACAGGATGCATAGTAATGAGGTAATATTTCTGTTTGTGGCTATATA